>NW_026460034.1:0-34781 GCF_021730395.1 Mercenaria mercenaria | reverse complement strand
ACTATAATAGGGCGGCACAGCGAGTCACTAGATATCCTACCCGATACACGTTTGTTTACAAATATTTTGAAGTGTCAATTTCAAGGTACAAATGCGATAATGTCTGACGTTTTCTTTTCTAAATCTTCATGGGGTTCTTCCTTGATTCCACGGAAAACCAGATTTAGTTTACGATTTTTCACTTCATTGTCTATGGCTCTATATTCTAATATTTTTAACCTAAAATTTGTGCTTTTATTTTCATTGTTCAAATCTTGCACGGAATGTTCTATATTTCGCACTTTCGACTCAATATGTTCCATTTTATTTAGCCTATCAAATATGGTGTTTAATTTATCGTCCATGCTCAATGCTTTAAATTGTTCTGTTGTTATGTTTGTTTCGTACGTACCACCGGTTGAATGTCTTTTACGTTTGTTTCGTTTGTTGTTTTGCACCTGCGACGCATTCGTGTTATGGCCGCCATGACTGTGACCACCTCCCCGCCCACGTTGCGAGCTAAATCCACCACGAAAAATCGAATTATCACCGCTATTCTTCTGGTTTGCCTGCATTCTCGGTCGATGTATTCCAGGAAATATGTTTAAATAACACTTAGTCAATACCAAAGAGCAATATTCCTCAGAGAATGTAGATTAATCAGCAGAAAACAGGTACATAAATTTCGACCTTTTTCACTCACCATGTCACGTGTCAAGGAATTGTGTTCGTTGTGTACAAAATAGAGGGTTCTTATGGAACCTATAAAACAATGGCACTCTTGTTATTTTTGTTCATGCCAAGATGCTGTATTGGCATGCAGTATGTTTTGTGAAAAATGTCATTGGTAACTCTGTTACAAATTCAATCAAACCGAGTCTGCTATTATTCTTCTTGGTTGCATTCTTTGCTTCCAAAGAATCTTTTTATACGCCCGTTTGAAAAACGGGACGTATTATGGGAACGCCCCTGGCGGGCGGGCGGCGTCCACAGACTTTGTCCGGAGCATATCTTCTACATGCATGAAGGGATTTTGATGAAACTTGGCACAGTTGTTCACCATCATGAGACGGAGTGTCATGCGCAAAAACCAGGTCCCTAGGTCTAAGGTCAAGGTCACACTTAGAGGTCAAAGGTCAAATTCAAGAATGACTTTGTCCGGAGCATATCTTCTTCATGCATGGAGGGATTTTGATGAAATTTGGCACAACTGTTCATCATCATGAGACGGAGTGTCATGCACAAGAACCAGGTCCCTAGGTCTAAGGTCAAGGTCACACTTAGAGATCAAAGGATACAAGAATGAAAACTTTGTCCGGAGCATATCTTCTTCATGCATGGAGGGATTTTGATATAACTTGGCACAAATGTTCACCACCACAAGGCGGAGTGTCATGCGCAAGAACCAGGTCACTAGGTCTAAGGTCAAGGTCACACTTCGAGGTCAAATGATACAAGAATGGAAACCTTGTCCGGAGCATTTCTTCTTCATGCATGGAGGGATTTTGATATAACTTGGCACAAATGTTCACCACCACGAGGCGGAGTGTCATGCGCAAGAACCAGGTCCCTAGGTCTAAGGTCAAGGTCACACTTAGAGGTCAAAGGATGCAAGAATGAAAACCTTGTCCGAAGCATTTCTTCTTCATGCATAGAGGGATTTTGATATAACTTTGCACAAATGTTCACCACCACGAGGCGGAGTGTCATGCGCAAGAACCAGGTCCCTAGGTCAAAGGTCAAGGTCACACTTAGAGGCCAAAGGTCAGATACAAGAATGACTTTGTCCGAAGCATTTCTTCTTCATGCATGGAGGGATTTTGATGTAACTTGGCACAATTATACACCATCATGAGACGAAGTGTCATGCGCAGTTCCCTTCTTTAGAATTACTTCCCCCTGTTGTTACTATAAATAGCTTATATTGTAACTTTTTCATTACTAGTCGTAGGGAAAAATCGAGACCACTTTTCTGTAGTACAACATGCATGCTACATTCAATTATGAGGTGTAATTTGACCGATCTCTACCTGGTAAAGATTTTTGTGTGGCCTTACAATTTTTTTTTGGACTTTTTTTTTTTTTTTTTTTTTAGGATTATCTTCCCTTAGTTGTTACACTATAAATAACTTATATTGTAACTTTTTTATAATTGACCGTAGGGAAAAAACAAGATCACTTTTCTGTGGTACAACATAGATGTTACTTTCAAATTTTAGATGTATTTTAAGGTATCTCTACCTGGTAAGGAGTTTTTTTGTGGACTTAGAAAAACAAATGACTTACAATGATTACTAAACAACCACAAAATTAAAATTCCATTTGCAAATACAGGTGCTAGAGTAAAGAAATTTGCTGTGACGGGCGTATATTGTGACATTCTGGCACTCTTGTTACAGATTGTATTTACCTTTTAAGAATGATACAATGTCATGTTTCTCAAATGAAGAAAAAAAGTTTTAATATTTTGTCCAGTATTTGACCTCTTTAGATTACAGTTTGTACATGTATGTTTTGATACAATAATACAGTGAAGTATGAAATGTATGTTGAAGTTATATTGTTGTTATGGTTACTTACGATAATCAGATGTAACTATTATATGTTATTTTGTCTGGTAAGATTTGGCAGTATTTTTATTTTTGTACGCTGAATGTATAGTTAGAATTTGCCCTTATAAGGGCTGAAGACAGTGTCCATGTTTTCTATATGATATACATGATATTACTGCTTGTAGTCCTCCGGGACAACCTTTATTAATATTCTGCTATTGATCCATTAACTTTATATAACGATTTTTCATAAAATTCAGCTTTATTTTGCAAGATCAATGAATAAGTTATTCATCATTTTAGAATTCCAGGGGTGGTTGTAGGACCTTCTCAATTGTTAAGATACATGTTATAAAGTCAATTTTATGGCAAAAAAACATGTATTTTACTTTGTAAAATTTGAGAGAAAAAATATTATTTTCCAATGTTTACCAACGTTTCACATGGGAAATCTTGCTATTTGCTAATTAAGGTATTTTGACAGATTCATTGAATAATCAATTTAAAATAAAGCGAGTTGTTAAATATTCAAATATTTCGCCAAAATATCTGAAATACAAAGTGGAAAAATACCCTATCAAACTAAAACTTTTGACAATAAATTGAAAACTAATAAATATATTTTAAATATTGATATTACAACTCTCAGAGTTCATAACAGTGAAGTAGTATATGAATAGTTTGTTCTAAATGTAAAGAGGAATGAAGTAAAATGCCTGTCAAAGATTTGGTGTATTAAACAGAAAATCCGAACTTTTTACTTTAGTTTTAGAATGCAAGCCAGTTGGTTCACTATTTGACATTTTCAAATCACCTGAACTTTGTTTCGAGTGAAATATTAGTATAAATAAATAGTTTATACTAATTTATTTTAGGTCGATTATGAAGCAAGTTGTTTGTTTTTGTTTGTTTGTTTTGGGTTTAACGCCGTTTTTCAACAGTATTTCAGTCATGTAACGGCGGGCAGTTAACCTAACCAGTGTTCCTGGATTCTGTACCAGTACAAACCTGTTCTCCGCAAGTAACTGCCAACTTCCCCACATGAATCAGAGGCTTCAGTTAATTCGTTTTGTCCTAATAAAGTAAACTATAGCACCCCTTTACTTGGATTAGTTCAATATTAAAAGTACATTTACGCCCGAATGCACAACGTATATCTATAACCTAACCGGAGTTCCTGGTTTTGTTTTGTTTGTTTGTTTTGGGTTAAACAACGTTTTTCAACAGTATTTCAGTCATGTAACGGGAGGCAGTTAACCTTACCAGTGTTCCTGGATTCTGTACCAGTACAAACCTGTTCTCCGCAAGTAACTGCCAACTTCCCCACATGAATCAGAGGCTTCAGTTAATTAAAACTAACAATTCGGATCTGATGCTTCATTTTTATATTTACATCTCTCTATTTATGACAATATTATACATAACAAAATTTATGACAAAAGGGATGATTTTAATTTTAGTATTGTAAATTTTCCCCATTTGGATGGAGATGTACCTCTGGTGTATATATTTCTCAATTAATTCGGTTTGCCAGAGCGTGTAGTCATGTCAAACATTTCAATGAGCGTAATCAATATACTACAAGTAAACTTCTTCAGCAAGGCTATCGTTATTACAAACTGCGTAAATATTTTGCTAAATTTTACTACATGTATCGTAATTCTGATTTAGTTTTAAAATTCAAATAGTAATTTAAAGACACTTCTGCGAGAAGGTATTTCTAAACCCGTTTTTATGGGGATGTGGTTTACAAACTTCGTAAGATCTTGGGGCATGGTAATTTTCCAAAGGTATTTGGTAAAATTATAAAACGATTTATTAAAAGAGGTTACGACCAAACTGTTTTAAGACATACCGCATGTTTAGTGTTCAACCCGTTTACAGTTGGACACTACGCCACCCTCTTTGACTGTGTCTGACGGAAGAGGGAGAGGACTCTATGATAAGCAGTTTTTAAATCCTACCAGGACTGAACTGGTTTGATATCTGTCTTCTGGCCTGTTTTGTCGGGCCCTTAAGTTTGTTTGGTTTAGGTTTAACGCCGTTTTTCAACAGTATTTCAGTCATGTAACGGCGGGCAGTTAACCTAACCAGTGTTCCTGGATTCAGTACCAGTACAAACCTGTTCTCCGCAAGTAACTGCCAACTTCCCCACATGAATCAGAGGCGGAGGACTAATGATTTCAGACACTAGGATCGAACTCACGACCCCGCGATCCGTAGACCAACGCTCTTACCTACTGAGCTAAGCGGGCGGGCTTGTCGGGCCCTTAAGGGTGCTTCTCTTCTGTAAAGGCATTGAGTACATACGTTTTTGGTTCTTAAGGTTTGCTTTTTATATACTTATACACGAGCATTTTTGTGTTTTACATGCCATGCCTTTTTGTTTCCATTACATGTGTTAGAGATTCACCTGGAGGGGATTACTTTTATTTACACTGTCCCGTGTCTTTGGAACATGGTGGGGGTAAGAGTGAGGTTGGGTGCGCACCATAAACCGGTTTAAACTACCCAGTGGTGTTTTTGCCACTGACCGTTCCAAGGCGGTGCCCCACTGTGTTCCTTTGTTTGTTCGTTTTGTCCTAATGTGTTGGCTTTGTGTGTGTGCGCGCGCGCGTGTGTGTGTGTGTGTGTGTGTGTGTGTGTTTGTGGTGCACGCGTCTGCGTGCTATGGGTTTCTTTTTTGGTAGGTTGCGTTTTTGGTACGTGGCATTCCCTGTTTTGAATTTGTTTTGGTTTTCTGTTATACGAATCTTGGTACTTGGGTTTAAATATGATTTTATGAGCAGGATTAGATTTGTTGGCAGCTACCCTCAGAGCATATTGCAATGACAGTTTTTCACGGCTCGTGTAAAGGGAGGGTTCGTTTGCTTCAACATACAAACTTTCAACAGGCGATGTTTTAAATGCGCTAAGAGCAATACGAAGACCTTGATTATGAATAGTATCCAACATTTGTAAATACGATTTCCTGGCTAAAAAACAAAGACAAATATCAAACAGGGAATGCCACGCACCAAAAACGCAG
The DNA here is from genome assembly GCF_021730395.1 of Mercenaria mercenaria. NCBI lineage: Eukaryota > Metazoa > Mollusca > Bivalvia > Venerida > Veneridae > Mercenaria > Mercenaria mercenaria. The sequence goes on along the minus strand of NW_026460034.1, from coordinate 29,222 downwards.
CCTCCTCAAAACGAAACCCACAGCACGCAGACGCGTGCACCACACACACACACACACAGCCAACACATTAGGACAAAACGAACAAAGGAACACACACACACACACACACACACACAAAGCCAACACACCAGGACAAAACGAACAAACAAAGGAACACAGTGGGGCACCGCCTTTGAACGGTCAGTGGCAAAAACACCACTGGGGAGCTTAAACCGGTTTATGGTGCGCACCCAACCTCACTCTTACCCCCACCATGTTCCAAAGACACGGGACAGTGTAAATAAAAGTAATCCCCTCCAGGTGAATCTCTTACACACGTAATGGAAACAAAAAGGCATGGCATGTAAAACACAAAAATGCTCGTGTATAAATATATAAAAAGCAAACCTTAAGAACCATAAACAACACAACCGTAATCTAGCTGGGATCTAATCAAAGCTCTATAACGTCTTAAAAAAACCTTGCGATCTGCTCCCAAATCAGTATTTGAAATTATCTTAAAAAGATTCAATGATTTCAAACATTTGGCTTTCAGGTATTTTATATGTGGTATAAAAGAAAGCTTTTTATCAAAAATAACACCAAGAAATTTTGCTTCGAATTCGTCAACAACGGGTATTTTTTACCATTTTGAAAAAAAGCTCAGGGTCACAATGATGTTTTCGTAATTGACAAAAGTGGACACACTGAGTCTTCGATTGGGAAAATTTAAAACCGTCTTCCATGGCCAAGATTTGCACTTTATTCAAACATTGTTGTAGTTGGCGTTCAATCGTACGCATATTTTTTGAACGATAACATATCAGAAAATCATCAACATATAATGAACAATATCTGTTCCTGGTAACATTTCACAATATTATTAATTTTGATGCTAAAAAGTGTAACAGATAAAATAGAACCTTGTGGAACGCCCTGTTCTTGCTCAAAAGAGTCAGAAAGGGTATCTCCAACATGTACTTCGAAATTGCGATCAGATAAAAATTGTGATATAAATGTTGGAAGACGACCTTTTAAACCTAAGTCGTTAAGATCATTCATAATACCATATTTCCATGTAGTGTCATAGGCTTTTTCTAAATCGAAAAAGACAGACACTAGATGCTCTTTATTAGCAAATGCATCACGAATAAAATTTTCCAGTCGAACAAGATGATCAGTTGTGCTGCGCTGCTTGCAAAAGCCGCTTTGAAAGTAATTATGCCTTGAGATTCAAGATACCAAACTAGCCTAGAACTGATATACGTTCTAGAGTTTTACATAAACAACTAGTAAGTGTGTGTGTTCGGGTTTAACGTATTTTTCAACAATTTTTCAGTCATATAAACGACGGACAACTAGTAAGGGCAATCGGTCTATAATTACTGGGGTTTGTACTAACTTTCCCGGGTTTTGGTATTGGAATAACTATAGCTTCTCTCCAGGAATCTGGAAAATGCCAGGTTTCGATGTAATTTTATAAATTTCAAGGAGGAGGTCTAATGATTCATGTGGTAAATGTTTTAAAAGTTGATAATGTATTTGGTCTGGACCAGTTGCAGTATCGTGACATTTTTCTAGAGTCAAGCAATTCTGTGAAGGAAAAGGGTTTATTATAATCTTCATCATTATTTGAATCAAAATTTAAAGGTTTACTTTCTTTAGTCAATTTAATGTTTTGAAACCTTTGATCATAACTGTTTGATGAAGAGTTGTTCGAAAAAGATTCACCATGTGTATTGGCAATGTCCAGTAGATGCAATAGACTGGTCATATTTTGTCAGATGGGAAACATTCGATGTTTTTCCTTTTCCACTTACTTTACGAAACATTTCACAGCTCTTTTTAACCGATGACCTAGAATTAAGTCTGGAAACATATGACTGCAATGATTTTTTCTTTGATTGTTTTATAGTTCTGCGAGCTTTTGCTCTCAGAATCTTAACTGATTATTTGTTTGTTTGTTTGTTTTGGGTTTAACGCCGTTTTTCAACAGTATTTCAGTCATGTAACGGCGGGCAGTTCACCTAACCAGTGTTCCTGGATTCTGTACCAGTACAAACCTGTTCTCCGCAAGTAACTGCCAACTTCCCCACATGAATCAGAGGTGGAGGACTATGATTTCAGACACAATGTCGTTTATCAAATAGTCACGGAGAACATACGCCCCGCCCGAGGATCGAACTCACGACCCCGAGATCTGTAGACCAACGCTCTTACCTACTGAGCTAAGCGGGCGGGCCTTTAACTAATTGTATATTTCTTTTGTCGGCCGTATATTGAATTTTTAATGGCCGCTCTACGTTTTCGAACAGCGGTCTTACACTCGTCATTATACCAAGGCTTATTTTTATGTTTACCATTTCTCGAAGTTTTAGAAATGGACTTGTCAGCAATATCGGACAGAAGAACCGAAAACCGATCAATAGGATCATAAAAAATTGTAAAATTCTCTAATGTCAAATCATTTTTGCATAACGTTTGAAATTGCTTCCAGTCAGCTTTATTAAATTTGAAATATGAAGGGTGGTCTGAAGGCAGATTAGAAGTATTTGAAATAATAATTGGAAAATGGTCACTGCCATGCAAGTCATCCAGTACTTTCCATTCAAAAACAAGAAAGATGTTCGGTTAACAAATTGTCAAATCAAGCGAAGAAAAGTTGCCTGTTGCAGGATGAAATAGAAACAAGAGCTGTCTGATGACAGCGCGCTCGACTATTCGAAGAATTGATTGAAGAATGGGGTCAAAATATTTCCACGGATATTCAGACAAAAGAAATAAATAGATTAGACAAACAATGTTCCTGTATTACTTTGCTTTCGGTAAGTCTTGCACTAAATGGCAATATATGAGGCAATTTCAAAGTTCAAAAGGGGCCATAATTCAGTCAAAATAGTTATATACTCTTGCCTGCAGATGGAAATCATAATGATAAACAAGTGTTCAAAGTTTAAAAGCCATATGTCAAATAGTTTTGACAAAACATGGACTTGTATGAAAACAGAACCAATTTCAAAGTCCAAAAAGGGCCATAATTCAGCCAAAATAGATGACAGAGTTATTTTCTCTTTCCTACAGATAGAGACTATTATACTAAACAAGTGATAAAAGTTTCAAAGCCATATGTCAAACACTTTACAAAAAATATGAACTGGTACGAAAAACTTAACCAAGATTTCTAAGTCAAAAGGGGTCATAATTCAGCCAAAATCCTTCATGGAGTTATGTGCTCTTGCCTATAACTGGCCATGGTGATGGTAAACAAGTGTTGAAAGTTTCAAAGCTTTATCTCAAAAGACTTTGTCAAAATATGAACTGGTACGAAATATTAACCAAGATTTCTAAGTCGAAAGGGGCCATAATTCAGCCAAAATCCCTGATGGAATTATGTACTCTTGCCTATAACTGGCCATGGTGATGGTAAACAAGTGTTGAAAGTTTCAAAGCTTTATCTTAAAAGACTTTGTCAAAATATGAACTGGTACGAAAAACTAAACCATGATTTCTAAGTCAAAAGGGGCCATAATTCAGCCAAAATCCTTGATGGAGTTATGTACTCTTGCCTATAACTGGCCATGGTGATGGTAAACAAGTGTTGAAAGTTTCAAAGCTTTATCTTAAAAGACTTTGTCAAAATATGAACTGGTACGAAAAACTTAACCATGATTTCTAAGTCAAAAGGGGCCATAATTCAGCCAAAATCCTTGATGGAGTTATGTGCTCTTGCCTATAACTGGCCATGGTGATGGTAAACAAGTGTTGAAAGTTTCAAAGCTTTATTTTAAAAGACTTTGTCAAAATATGAACTGGTACGAAAAACTTAACCATGATTTCTAAGTCAAAAGGGGCCATAATTCAGCCAAAATCCTCGATGGAGTTATGTGCTCTTGCCTATAACTGGCCATGATGATGGTAAACAAGTGTTGAAAGTTTCAAAGCTTTATCTCAAAAGACTTTGTCAAAATGTGGACTGGTACGAAAAACTTAACCAAGGTGTGACGCCGACGCCGTGGTGAGTAGGATAGCTCTACTTATTCTTCGAATAGTCGAGCTAAAAAGTGGAAACTTCACAGGTCGCCCAACACGACAAAAACAAATGTGTTGCAGGCTCGGTTTGATTGAGCCTGTTCATGGACGGTAGTGGAAATGCATGCTACCGTCCACGCCCTCTAGCCCCGGGTTGAGCAGAACTCAACATTTACACATGTTAAAAGTACATAAAGCAATTTGAGACATCCGCAGATGTATTCAGACGGCGGTGAAGATACGTTTTTGATTTATCATTTAATAAACAGAGGGCATTTCTTTCAATAAAAAAAAAAAACAACAAAAATCAACGGTTGGATTTAAGGTTTAGGAGTATATCACCAAAACACAGAAATATTTTATGAACGAACAACACCGTAACCAATATTTTACCTGACCATTACATGTTCTGCCGTACTGTCCCGTACTGAAAATATTCTGAAAAAGTTGTCCCCCTTTGAATATGAATGCCATTTGTAAAGCAATAAAAATAAACAATCGCTGAAAACTGTGTTCCACCTAGTTATGTGAAATTTCAACACTCGCACGCTATTACAAATGCATCAAAACAAACATGTGTAACAGTTCCTTGGAAATGGTGAGTTTTTAAAAGCGCTTGACTGTCTGGAAGTGGGGCCTGTTTAAACAGTTTTTTTTTCGGAATTCAATGCTTATATCAGTATACTGACACTTGTTTTGTAGAGTAATATAAGTAATATACACGCTATCATTACAAAAACAACAAAACAAGTGTCAGTATACTAAAATAAACATTGAATTCCGAAAAAAAGACTTCCTAAATGGGACCCACTTCCGGGCAGTCAAACGCCTTCAAAAACTCACCATTTTCAAAGAACTGTTACACATGTTAGTTTTGATTCATTTGCAATCGCATGCGAGTGTTGAAATTTTACATACTTATGTGGAACACAGTTTTCAGCAATTGTTTATTTTTATTTCTTTACAAATGGCATTAATTTTCAAAGGGGGACAACTTTTTCAGAATATTTTCAGTACGGGACAGTACGGCAGAACATGTAATGGTTAAGTAAAATATTGGTAACGATGTTATTTGTTTATAAAATATTTCTGTGTTTTGGTGATATACTCCTAAACCTTAACGTCGCACCGACACATGATAGGTCATATGGCGACTTTCCAGCTTTAATGCTGGCGGAAGACCCCAGGTGCCCCTCCGTGCATTATTTCATCACGAGCGGGCACCTGGGTAGAACCTCCGACCTTCCGTAAGCCAGCTGGATGGCTTCGTCACATGAAGAATTCAACGCCCCGAGTTAGGCTCGAACCCACATCGATGAGGGGCAAGTGATTTGAAGTCAGCAACCTTAACCACTCGGCCACAGAGGCCCTCTTTCAATAAATTTTTGAATTATTTGACCTCTAGTGTTGCTGTCAGAACAGCCCCAAAATTCATGATGACCATTTAAATCTCCGATAAGCAAAGATGGTTGTGGTATTTGTTTTATAATATCATCAAGATCTTCAAAATTTATTTTAACTTTGTGAGGTATATAAATCCAACAGATAGTAATTGGTCGATGCAATGTAACGTTATCTGCAACTGACTGAATACCTGTATTTAGCACAATTTGTCTGTGCGGACATGCATTATTAATAATAATAGATGTACCACCAGAAGCTCTGTCAGTGTTAATATTATTGAAGTTATACATTGAATAGTTTTTGGAATCTATGTTGTCCGTTTCTTTTAAAAATGTTTCACTAAGGCACATAAGCGTAGGATTATATTTTGATAAGAGAGGGAGAATTTCATTGTAATTTGCTTTAAGTCCACGGCAATTCCACTGGATAATTTTCAAGTCAAAGTCAAGTCAAGTAAATTTTATTTACAAATATAACAAATAACATAAGCTCTAGTGAGCTTTTAAAACCGACTTAACATAGCATATAATAAATAGCTGACATTTAAGATATCAGTTTTATGCAAGACATACATTATATACATACATCAATACGAAAAACTAAAAAATAAGAGATCATTGAGTATTAAAAGTTCATCAGTTAAAATACTGGCTTTTAAAATTAAGATTAAGAAAGACCTAATTATCATAGTATTATCAGATCTATATTCAAGATCACAGAGGGTACCATCACATTACACATGAGTATCAATTACATATCACATAATTATCACAGAACATTATTTAAGTATTGATAATCTAGACTCAATTACAGTAGTGATAATATTTATATACCAGGAAATCCATATCCATAAAGTGTTGTTAAATGTCAAAATAATGACCACTAGCATATAAAGGATGGTACAGTATGCAAATTACAATTTAGCAAAGTAAGCTTAATTAAATACATACAAAGTGAACACCTGTACATAAAAACAACATGACTGCTTATCTACCACAAGAACTGCACGGACAGTCAGGCCCATCCCAGCTAGCGATTAGGGAGCGGAACTGAGTAAAACTTGACGTATTTCTAAAATCTTGAGGTAGAGAATTCCATAACTTACTAGCACCAAATCTGAATGATTTTCTGCCGTAACGTTCTGTTTTAAGTTTTGGAAGTGATGTCATATTTTTATGCCTAAAATTATATGACAAGTGTTTGAACTTTACTAGATCATGCAAATAACTTGGATTTTGGGCATGAAGAATTTTGAATGTTTCCAAAGCAATATTCCTCATTCGACGAACTATTAACGTTGGAAGTTCAGATTTGACTAAAAGCTCCTCATATTGACTATGATAGTCTTCATAAATGAACCGGAGTGCATGCTTCTGAATTTTCTTCTACTTTTTTGGTATTACTTTCCCCACTGAAATGCCAAGTTAATGGACAATAATTAAAATTTGATAGGATAAATGAGTGGTACATAGTTAGTCTACCTAATCTGTTCAAATATTTGCCAATTCTCTTCATAACATTTAATTGCCTTGAAGCTTTCCTACAGATATTAGCAACGTGATTATTAAAACTTAACATAAAATCAAATGTTACTCCAAGTAATTTAACTTCATCCTGACAGTGAATTTCTATGTCTTGAAAGTTAAAAGTAAGATTTAGCGAATGCGTCTTTTTACCTAGAGCAATAGCCTGAAACTTTTCAGGGTTTGCTTTCATATGATTTTTTGAAAACCAGTCAATAAGCACAAGACTTTCCTCTTCCAATGTTTTTACAAGGACATTTTCTGAGTTACTTGCATATGAAAGAGTATTATCGTCTGCATAATTGTACAGACTACTTTTGTGAATAAAGCTGAAAATATCGTTTATGAAAATATTAAAAAATACTGGGCCTAAGATAGAGCCTTGCGGAACACCCTTAATTAATTCTTGAAAACTACTTAGGTTGTTGCCTATTTTGACACATTGGTTCCTGTTGGACAAATAACTTTTAACTAATTGTAAAGCCTGCTCAGACAAATTGTAATGTTTCAGTTTAAGAAGCAGTAAGTCATGAGGGAGACAGTCGAACGCCTTAGACAAATCCATTAGAATAGCTGCTACATATTTACTAAATATTGTTATCTAAGTAGTACTTCCAATCTTCAGTGATTTTTAAAAGAGTGGTGTTACATCCATAACCTGGTCTAAAAGCACTCAAAAATGGATTAAAAATAGTGTCAAAGTGTGACAATAGTTGTTGATAGATTGTCCGCTCATAAATTTTGGATAAAACTGGCAAGAGACTAACTGGCCTATAGTTACTTTTATCCAGAGTACTGCTCTTCTTGTACACTGGGACAACCTGAGCAATTTTCATGTTGCTAGGAAAAACAGACTTCTCAATTGATTTATTTACCAGTTTAGCCAATGGTTGTGAAATTGCAGGGCTAGCTAGTTCAACCATCTTAACTGAAATCTTATCAAAACCTGTGGCTTTTTTAGCATTCATTTTATGAATCTGCTTGGACACAAAACTATCATTTATTGGTTTAAAACACAATTGATCTGGAATATTCATTTCATTTATTTTTTTAATACTGTCATGATACTTGCCATTTACAATGATAAACACTAAACGACGACTGGAAATTTAAAGAAGTATTAGTGCATTGTCTCGGGAGAGAACCATTTGATCTTTCCCTCCTTTGTGCTTGTTAAACAGGACGGAGCAGATAATGGCGGATCGTCATCATCCTCTCCCGTCAACCGGTTCATATCAAGAGGGAACCGGTTATGGGTTTGTATGGGATCATTTGATCCCTTTCCAAACCCATCAGTTTTCAATTCTATTTTTTGTCTGGGTGTTTGACTCACCCCACGTTGATTAGAATTTGACGTGACATTTTGCTTTGATGATTGCGAATTTGCGTAGTTTGGAACATTTTGAACAGCTGGTGGCAGCCTTGGTTTAGCAGCTGCATTTTGAACTACTGGTTTCTGGACAGGTTTTGCTGCAACATTTGGCTTTTCAGTTGGACACGCACAGAATCAGTTTGCGTAGACGCATCAATACATTGAGTTGATTTGTTTGAGTTAGATTTTGTTACGGAAGAATATATCGATGTCAGTGATGGAGGTACGACTTTAGCATTGGCAATTTGTCTAGCTTCAGGAAATCGAATGCCCTGTGTGAATTTGACATTGAGAACTTCCTTTTCATTCTTCCACGTCTTGTAGTCTCGAGACATGGCTGAATGCGGCTCGCCGCAATTCATACAACGCATTGAATACTTGCAGGTGTCATGTTCGTAAGAATATTCATCTTGGCAGGACTTTGGACAAAATATGTTCAGCTTTACAGGTGTTTTCGTTGTAGCCAAACTTGAAACAATTGTAATACTGAAGAGGATTTGGTATGTAAGTAGTAACTTGTAAGTAGATAGCCAATGTTTATAACACAAGGTAGGAACGGAATGCCAACTGTTAGGATGATAGTGTTGGTCCGGATTTCTTTGCCTATTTTTTATTTTGATGCGTCTCGCAGCTATCACGTGTTGAGCAGAAAGTTCTTTTACAATCTCCGTCTCTGATACCCCAGCAAGATCAGGACATCGGATGACCCCTTCCCCCCCCCCCCCCCCCGCCTTCCCCCGAGTTCAAAGTACGGTGCGATATACATTTACATGGATGGTTAAAGAAGAATGTAATGCCAAGTAGATTTTTAGCGTGTGCTGCTCTGTCAACTTCAACAAGAAGATCACCAGTACGCAACTTTTTAACTGATTTAGGAACACCAGCTATACTTTCTATAGTTTTCTCAATTGCAAACGGTTAGATACTTGTCATTTTGAAATCTTCGATAATTGATTGAATGAGCAGAAATCTTGGAATAGCCGTATTTGATGTGAGAGGTTGATGAGAAATTTCACCTTCCATGCCGTCCGAATCCGTTTCGGTATGCGGTCGTTTCTTATTTTGGACAGTGCGATGGCGAAGCGCGACAGTATGATGGTGAAAAGCGACAGTACGATGGCGAAGCGCGACACTACGGTGACGACAGTCCGCCATCGCACTGTCGTGTTATCACCATCGCACTGTCGTGCTTCGCCATCGCACTTCGCCATCGTACCGTCGTAGTTTCGCGTTCACAGGGAGCAGGCGCTGGCCCTAACGGAACACCGTAGTATTCACACTATTCAGTCTTCTCAGGAGAAGACATCCTAGTAATCTTTTTCTCCATTAAAGGTTTAGGAGGTATGGCAGGAGGATTAGACGAACGTCCATCCTCCTCGTCCTCCATATCTACATCTACTGCTAGATGTTCAAACCGGTTGTAGTGGCTAATGGGATCATTAGATTCCTTCCCCACTCCACCGGTATTTAGTTAAATTCTTTGTCTAGGTGTTTTATTCACCTTTGCCGATGATGAAGTACTTGTTGAATTGTTAGATACATTGCTTGTTTTTTGTTGTTGTTGTGGCTTGTGGCTTCCAGATTTTATTTACTTCACAACAGCGGGTGTTAAGTGCTGTGTGGCGGCCGTAAAAAGTCGCCCCGACTTCATCTCAGTGTTGTTATATTTTCTGGTCCTTCGGGATCATTGATTTCAACTCATTTAGACTTGAAGATTAAATACTGCTTAAGCCGGTGCTAGGGGGCGTGAGCAGTGTTGCATTTTCCATTACTGCTCACGAACAGACTCAATCAAACCGAGTCTGCAATTTTCACTGTTTGCATTGTTCTCGGTGCTTCCGAGAGATCTACTTTCCTACTCATGATTTTCTAAGTCTAAAAAGGGCCATCATTCTTGCAAAAAGCAGGATAGAGTTATGTTCCTTGTTGTACAGTGTCCGTCCGCTTATGATGGTGAAAAACTGTTGCAAGTTTTAAAGCAATAACTTTGATAGTTTATGAGAAAAGTTGACTTAAACATAATACTCAACCAAGAAAATGATTTTCTAAGTCCAAAAGGGGCAATAATTATTGCAAAAAGCAGGATGGAGTTATGTTGCTTGCTGTACAGGATCAGCTTATGATGGTGAACAAGTGTTGCAAGTTTGAAAGCAATAGCTTTGATAGTTTAGGAGAAAAGCTGACCTAAACATAAAACTTAACCAAGAAAACTGATTTTGTAAGTCCAAAAGGGCCAATTATTCTTGCAAAAAGCAGGATGGAGTTATGTTTCTTGATGTACAGGGTCTGCTTATGATGGTGAACACGTGTTGCATATTTCAAAGCAATAGCTTTGATAGTTTAGGAGAAAAGTTGACCTAAACATAAAACTTAACCAGGCAACGCCGACGCAGACGCCGACACCGCTCATGTGATGACAATAACTCATTTTTTTTCTTCAAAAAATCAGATGAGCTAAAAATCATAATCAAGATCTATCAAAAGAATCATGAGAAAATATAGTTGAATTTTTCTTAAAGGTATAGATATGTCAAAATGCACCTATAAATTGGAGGTACCATCCATGTTGTACCATAGGAAAGTGGTCTCGGTTTTTCCCTACGGCCAATAATAAAAAGTTACTGAATCAGCTATTTATAGTAACATAAAAGGGAAGTAATTAAAAAAAATTATTGTAAGTGAACAAAAGAAGGATCTGCCAAATAAAAACAAGAGCACTGCAATGCAATGCAAATGCAGAGCAATATACACACAAAACAAAGTCATATGACCTTTGACCCCTAAGTGTGACCTTGATCTTTAAGTGAGCCGTCCGAAACATGCGCTCTGCACATCGATTCGATGAGGTGAACATTTGTGTCAGGTTTCTTTGAAATCCTTCAAGGGGTTCAAGTGTTACAGAGCCGAAGGGAAATTGCTAACCAACAGGCAGACAGACAGACAGTAGGACACCGAAGCGATAACATAATACGTCTCTTAGGGAGTATAAGAAGGAATCGAGATCTTATGGTGATACAAGTTGTGTGCAAGTTTGGTTAAAATCAGATCATAAATGAAGCTGCCATTGTGCTGCCAAAGTCAAAATAGCTGATTTTGGTCCTTTCAGGGGCCGTAACTCTGGAACCCATTATGGGATCTGGTCAGTTCAAGAAAGGAACCAAGATCTTATGGTGACACAAGTTTTGTGCAAGTATGATTAAAATCTAATCATAAATAAAGCTGCTATTGTGCAGACAAGGTCAAAATAGCTAATTCTGGCCCTATCAGGGGCCATAACTCTGGAACCCAAAAAGGAATCTGGCCAGTTCAATAAAATTAACACCTTGTGGTGTTACAAGATGTGTGCAAGTTTGGATAAAATCAAATCATAAATGAAGCTGCTATTGCGCAGACAAGGTCAAAATAGCTAATTCTGGCCCTTTCAGGGGCCATAACTCTGGAACCCATTACGGGATCTGGCCAGTTCAAAAAAGGAACCAAGATCTTATGGTGACACAAATTTTGTGCAAGTTTGATTAAATTCAAATCATAAATGAAGCTGCTATTGTGCAGACAAGGTCCAAATAGCTAATTATGGCCCTTTCAGGCGCCATAACTCTGGAACCCATAATGGGATTTGGCCAGTTCAAGAAAGAAACCAAGATCTTATAATGATACAAGTTGTATGCAAGTTTGGTAAAAAACAAATCATAAATGAAGCTGCTATTGTGCAGACAAGGTCAAAATAGCTGATTTTGGCCCTTTCAGGGGCCATAACTCTGGAACCAATAACGGGGTCTGGCCAGTTCAAGAAAGGAACCAAGATCTTATGGTGATACAAGTTGTGTGCAAGTTTGGTTAAAATAAAATCATAAATGAAACCACTATCGTGCAGACAAGAAATTGTGGACGGACGAAGGGCGATCACAAAAGCTCAGCCTGTCACTACGCGACAGGTGAGCTAAAAAATGACGAGAGAAAGAAAGTATATTTGGTTTTGTGTGACGTTAATTTGCCAAAAGAGGATAAGTGTGCATTGTCAAAAGGAAACAAAACAAGAGGGCCAAAATGGCTCTATATCGCTCACCTGTTATCATTGCACTTAAGAACAAGAAGATAAAACAAAATCATAATCACAAGGTCAAAATTATGAGAAAATATAGTTGAAATTTTCTCACAGTTACTTCAAATAAAATTATTTTCAAATCAGGTCAGTAGTTTTATGCCCAAAGGATTACATCGAGCAAAATTGACTGATGAAGCTCAAAGGACAGGAACAACAAAGGGAAAAAATTAAAATTAATTCTAAGTCATCAGAAAAAAATATCTAAGTCCAAAGGACAAGAACAACAAAGGGCAAAATTTAACCAAAAAGAAATAAAAAATTCTTACAAGGTACAGATATGTCAAAATACACCTAAAAACTGGAGGTACCATCCACGTTGTACCACAGAAAAGTGGTATCGGTTTTTCCCTACGGCCAATAATAAAAAGTTACTGAATAAGCTATTTATAGTAACATAAAGGGGAAGTAACAATAAAAATTATTGTAGGTCAACAAAAGGATCTGCCAAATAAAAACAAGAGCACTGCAATCGACGCAAATGCAGAGCAATATACACACAAAACAAAGTCATATGACCTTTGACCCCTAAGTGTGACCTTGACCTTGAAGTGAGCCATCCAAATGCGCTCTGCACATTGTTTCGATGAGGTGAACATTTGTGTCAGGTTTCTTTGAAATCCTTCAAGGGGTTCAAGAGTTACAGAGCAGAAGGGAAATTGCCAACCAACAGACATACAGACTGACAGACACCGAGGCGATAACGTAATATGTCCCTTCGGGCGTATAAAAAGGAATCAAGATCTTATGGTGATACAAGTTGTGTGCAAGTTTGGTTAAAATCAAATATTAAATGAAGCTGCTATTATGCCGAAATGGGTCAAAATAGTTAATTTTGGCCCTTTCAGGGGCCGTAACTCTGGAATCCATAATGGGATCTGGCCAGTTCAAGAAAGGAACCAAGACCTTATGGTGACACAAGTTATGTGCAAGTTTGATTAAATTCAAATCATAAATGAAGCTGCTATTGTGCAGACAAGGTCAAAATAGCTAATTCTGGACCCATCAGAGGGCATAACTCTGGAACCCATAAAGGAATCTAACCATTTCAAGAAAGGAACCAACATCTTGGTTCGATACAAGTTGTGTGCAAGTTTGGTTAAAATCAAATCATAAATGAAGCTGCTATTGTGCAGACAAGGTTAAAAAAGCTACTTTTGGCCCTTTCAGGGGCCATAACTCTGGGACCCGTTATGGGATCTGGTCAGTTCCAGAAAGGAACCGAGATCTTATGGTGACACAAGTTTTGTACAAGTTTGATTAAAATCAAATCATAAATGAAGCTGCTATGGTGCAAACAAGCTCAAAATAGCTGATTTTGGCCCTTTCAGGGGACATAACTCTGGAACACATAATGGGATCTGGTCGGTTCAAGAAAGGAACTGAGATCTTATGGTGACACAAGTTTAATTAAATTCAAATCATAAATGACGCTGCTATTGTGCAGACAATGTCAAAATAACTAATTTTGGCCCTTCAGGGGCCATAACTCTGGAAATTATAATGGGATCTGCCCGGTTCAAGAAAAGAACCAAGATCGTATAGTGATACAAGTTGTGTGCAAGTTTGGTTAAAATAAAATCCTAAATGAAACCACTACCGTGCAGACAAGAAATTGTTGACATACAAAAATAGCAAATTCTGGCCCTTTAAGGGGAAATAACTCTAGAACACATGATGGGATCCGGCCAGTTTTCGAAAGGAATTGAGATATCATGCCAATACAAATTTTATACAAGTTTGAGCAAAATTGCTTACAAAATGTGGTCTCTATCTTGTTCACAAGAAATTGTAGACGGACGGACGGACGAAGGGTGATCACAAAGACTCACTCTGTCACTACGTGACAGGTGAGCTAAAATAGATTCAATTTGATATGACGAATTACAAGATGTAAGAGTAATTAAAGTGCAATTTCCTAGGGCTTGGCATGACCAGCCGATTGATCGTATCGGACCAATGCGACCGCCAAAAACGTCTAGACCGAATTAAAGGCCAAAAATGTGTTTTGGCACCCACACCCTGAAAAGGGGATGTACACATGTAAAGCATTTTTTTTTATTTAACGTCGCACCGACACATGATAGGTCATATGGCGACTTTCCAGCTTTAATGGTGGAGGAAGACCCCAGGTGCCCCTCCGTGCATTATTTCATCACGAGCTGGCACCTAGGTAGAACCACCGACCTTTCGTAAGCCAGCTGAATGGCTTCCTCACATGAAAAATTCAACGCCCCGAGTGAGGCTCGAACCAACATTGATGTGGCCGCCAATCAGAGGGGCAAGTGATTTGAGTAAATCATTAACACGGACACATGAAGAAACATTATGATACAGTGACCTTACCGCGGAGAGCAAATAATGCGTCCGCATCCTTTTCTCAGTAACTAGCAGATAGAATTTCATGAAACTTGAAATAAATATGTATCAACATACTGCAATGATGCCCTTTAATTTTTTAAAAGACTGGTCAATTTCCCTGAGAGTTATTGCCCTTGATGTAATGAAAAACACACGTCTGCAGCCATTTCTCAGTAATAGCTGGTAGAATTTAATAAAACTTGAAATAAATATGAATCAACATACTTTGATGCCTGTCATTTTTTTGCAATTTTCATGAGAATTATTGCCCTCTAATTGTTTAAAAAATCTACAGATTTGTACAGTTAGCAGAATTTCATCAAGCTTCTTTCAGTCTTTTCCATGAACATTCATTATAAAAATGTGAAATTGTGTACCCACATCTGGTTACCACCTTGCCTTGGTCATCACCCCTCTCCCACTTCCAACACCACCATTCCCCCGCACCCCACCCCGCCCCCGCCAAAAAAATCCTTTGTAATTTTTTTTTCAAACTTTCCATGAATATTCCATGAATATTTATCATCATGCAAATGTTGTACTGTTCCCCTCCTCACTCCTCCAACCCGCTAAGTCATGACCACCAATCCGATAATGCATCCATCCACACGCCGGATATATCTTTTTTGCCATTCCTAACCACCAACCCTGTTTTTGGGGGATACCAATTCATCGAACTTGCTTGTTCAGTCATGTTTGTTTGTTTTGGGTTGAACGCCATTTTTCAACGGTATTTCAGTCATGTAACGACGGGCAGTTAACCTAACCAGTGTTCCTGGATTCTGTACCAGTACAAACCTGTTCTCCGCAAGTAACTGCCAACTTCTCCACATGAATTATCAGAGGTGGAGGACGAATGATTTCAGACACAATGTCTTTCATCAAATCGTCACGGAGAAAATACGCCCCGCCCGAGGATCGAACTCGCGACCCTGCGATCCGTAGACCAACGCTCTCCCTACAGAGCTAAGAGGGTGGGTTTCTGTTCAGTCATGTAACGACGGGCTAACTTCGTTAACCTTACCACTGTTCCTGGATCTTGTACCAGTACAAACCTTATCTCCGCAAGTAACTGCCAACTTCCCCACATGAATTATCAGAAGTGAAGGACGAATGATGTCAGACACAATGTTTTTTTTTTTTTATTAAATCGTCACGGAGAACATATTCCTTTGGCGCGGCATATGTTCTCCGTTTCATAAATGAATACTGTTGAATAACGGCGTTTAACGGAAAAATACGAGAAATACGTTAAACCCGAGCGCGCGCACACACACACACACACACTACCTTATGAATACATCTGCAGATGTCTTTAATATTTTTTAACTTTTATTTGGTACTTCCAGCATGTCCGCCAGCTTAGCTCAGTAGGTAGAACGTTGGTCTACTGATCGCGGGGTCGCAAGTTCGATCTTCGGGCGGGGCTTATGTTATCTGTAACTATTGTGCTTGAAATCTTTAGTCCTCCACCTCTCATTCTGCCCCATGCCGGCGGGGGGATAGAAAATGCTGGCTGTATCTCCATGCAGAGGGGTAAAACTCCCCCAAAAAAGGGGGAGCCCCCTGTTGCCTTTTGGGTGGGGGCCCCCGGAAAAGGCCGGAGAGGAGGTCCCCTTTGGAAAGTTGAGGTTCCCCTTTTGGCACCCGGGGGAAAATGTTTGCTTCTTTTTTGCATGTGCGCTTTCCCCTTCCCGGGATGGGGGGTTGCCAATACACATTTTTGGGCCCCTCAAAATTGGGTGTAAAAACTTCGGGCGGCCCGTTTTGGGCACGATCGATAAATGGGCTATTTCATGCCAACCCCTTTGGGAAATCTCCCCTTTTTAATTTTTTTACATTTTCTTTGCTTTTTTCAAACTGCATCTTTATGGGGAAAAATTTTTAAAATTTTCAAAAACACAATTTTGGAAAAAAATCCCTTTAACACAAAACCGCCCTTTCCTCTGCTTTTTGCCCACTTTTTACTGCCTCAATAAATTTCTTTTTTTAAGGGTTTCACACAAATGTTTTTTAACAATAAATTTTTCAAAAGTATTTTAAATTCAAATTTTTTCCCTAGAAGGCGGTGGCTTGGGCCAATCGGGGGGTTTAAGTAAAAATTCCCTTGAAAATCCCGTTTTTTGTTTTTCTGCATTCCGCTGGTGATATAAAACAAAATTAAAAAAATTTACCTGGCCGAGTTTTCCCCCTAAAGAAATTCCCAAAAAGGGTATGAGCTGGATATCCGCTCTTTTTTTTATGTTCCCTTTTTGGGGAACCCCGGGGCGGGTGGGGCTGCGATGACAAATTTTTTAAACTTTTAAAATAGGGGAAAACCCAAAAAATAAAAAAAACCGAAATCCCGGGAAACAGTTCGACGGCACGGAAGGGAGAATCCTAAACCGCCCCATAAACACCCCAAACAGGCTTTTTTCCACGATTTCTTTTAACCCAACCCAACAGACAAAAACTTTCCCAAATTTGTCAACCCCTCTCGCCATTTAAATTTAAAAAAAAAAAACCAAACGAAGGAAATTGCTGGGTACCGAAATCAGTAAAAAAAAAACTGCGAACGTTTGTTGAAGTTAAAGAAACCCCTCAATTCACAAATTTTTATTTTTCCTTAACTTAAATTTTAAAAACCGGGCCATTAATTAAATTCCCAACACCTTTACCTTTAAAAACACCCCAAGGGGGGTCATTGGGTTGTCCTGCCCTTTGGGCAGGGGTTTCGGAGACGGGGGTTTTGGGGCCCCCAAAGGCCCTTTAATCAAAAAAAGGTCACTGCTGCAAGACTTATAAAATCAAGCGATTAGGAAAAAAAATTTTTCACAACAAATACTATTTTCTTAAAATTGGGGAACTCCTTTTCTTCCTTAAAGGTCGAAAAAGGGGAAAACCCTCTTTTACAAAATTTTACAACATATATTCCAATCGTTTTCAATGCATTTTTGGTTTTAATTTTTTGGGCAAAAAGAAAAAAAACGAAAAGGGGTTTACACTTGCCCAAAAATGCGGACAGGATGGAACCAAACCATTGGACCCAGGGGGGAACCAAACCTTTGAAAGCCCCTTTTTCCATTGCGGGATTTTTGGTTAACTGGGCAAAAGGAAAAAGCCAAAAAATTTTAAAAACCCCCCCAAAAGGGGGGGGGGGGGGGGGGGGGGGGGGGGGGGGGGGGGGGGGGGGGGGGGGGGGGGGGTCTTCTTAATCGCTTTAAAATCGGGGGGGGGGGGGTTCTTTGTCCAAATTAAAAAGGGGGCCTTGGTTTTCCGGGGAAGGGGCCCAAATTGAAGGCCAAATTTTAACGTTTTCCAACATTGCCAAATTTTTCCTCTAAACCCGGGGAATCAAGCAAATCTACGGGGGGGTGAATTGGAATTGGGGGGCCTTCCCAAACCGGGTTCCGGGGGGGGACGGGGGCAAGGAAAAAAAATTTTCCCCCCTTAAAATTTTTCCAAAAAAAAGGGGGGCCTAAAGTACCGCAAAATTTTTTTATGGGGGATTTCCAATTTGGGGGGGGAAAGGCGGCTAAACCAAAGGGGGGGGGCCACCAGCGGGTACCAAATTTTCCGGGGTATGTAGGGTGGGGGAAAAAGATTTTCCAAAAACCAATTTCAGAGGGGTTTGGAAGTCCCCCAACCAAAATTGGGGCTTGGGAACGGGGGGGAGGGGGGTTTTTGGGAATGGCGTCAAAGGATAAAAACCCAAAGGTCCCATTGGGAAATTTGCCGGTTTTGGGAGGGGGGTTGGGGGCCATCCGGGGGCCCTCTTTCCGGGGCCCGGGGGGTAGGTAAACCTTTGCCTTAAGGGGAGGAAGTTCGGGGTTTTCCCACCCCGGGAGCCAAGGGGGCAAAAACAAATAATTTTTTAAATTTCCCAGATTGGGGTTTAAATTTTTTTTTTTTACTATTTTTAAAGGGAAAGAAAAATTTAAATCCAGGGGAAATTGGGCGCGGACTTAAAGCAAATTATAAAAAAATTCTCCCCCCCTTAACAAAATATAACCCTTTCGCTTATGTCCCTTTTCGGCCCTTTTTTTAAAGGGAAAACACAAAAAAAGGCTTTAAAAAAATTATTCAGTGTAAAAATTTCATAAATACAAACACGGATAGACCCTTCTGGGGGTCGTCTTTTATTTTTTAAATAACATGTCCGCACAGGCAAATTTTTTAAAAAATTTAAAAGGGATTCAGCCCATTTTGCAATTAATGTTACTTGGCATCGACCTTTAAATTTTCCCTGTTTCGTTTTTAAAATCCCCTCCCAACTTAAACAAATTTTAAAAAGAGTTTTGATGATCTTAAAAAAAAATTACCCAACCCTTTTTGCCGGGGAATTTTAATGGCCTTCATAATTTTTTGGGGGCTGTTCTGACACAACAGAAGGGGACAAAAAAAATTTAAACCCTTTTTTTGAAAAAATGCCCTCTTTTACAAAATTTTATAAATCCAAAATTTTATCTTCACCCCGAAACAGGTAACTTTTTTTCGCTTGATTTGACCAATTTTTGGGAAAACCCAAAACATTTTCCCCTTGTTTTTAAAAGGAAAAAGTACGGGTTTACTTTGGGTAGTGACCATTTTAAAAAATTATTTTTTAAAATCCCTTCTAATTGCCATCAACCCCCCCTTCATAATTAAAAAATTTAATAAAGCTGACTGGAAGCAATTTGAAACGCTATGAAAAAAAAATTTTGCCCAAGGAAAATTTTTTACTAATTTTTTAAATGATCCCTATTGATGGGTTTTCAGTTCTTCTGTCCGAATTGCTGAAAAGGGCCCCCCTTTTCCTAAAAACTTCAAGAAATGGTAAACATAAAAAATAATCCCTTGGAATAAGATTTTTGAAAACCCGCGGGTTCAAAAAACGAAGGGGCGGCCTTTAAAAAATTCAAATAGGGGCCGACAAAAGAAAACCTAAAAACAGTTTAAAAATTCTGAGAGAAAAACCCGGGCAAAACTAAAAAACCCAAGCAAAGAAAAATCTGGCATTCAAACGTTTTCAAAACTTAATTCGGGTCTTTGGGTTTTAAAAAAAGTCGGGGAAATGTTTCGCAAAAAAATTGGGGTAAAGGAAAAACTTCAAATGTTTCCCATTTTAAAAAAATCAGACCAGCCCTTATTGCATCTAGAAAGGGGGACTTTGGGCCAATACACTTGGTGAAATTTTTTTCAAAAACTCTTTATCAAACAATTAGGGAAAAAAGTTTCCCAAAACAAAAAATCAACTAAAAAAGAAAACCCTTTTAAAAATTTTTGGTTTCAAAAATGATGAAGATTTAATAAACCCTTTTCCCCTCACAGAATTGCTTTGACTTTTAAAAAACCAAATGTCACGTTTCGAGCGGGCCCGACCAAAATTTCCTTAAACAATTTTAAAACATTTTTTCCGGGGAGAGAAGCATAGTTTTTCCAAAAACCAAAACCTGGAAAGATAACACTAACCCCAAAATTAAATAGCCCATTGCCCTTACCATTTGTTTATGTAAAACTCTAAAAACGTATGATAAATTTCCTAGATTTTTTTTGGGTTATCTTGAATCCAAGGCCTAATTAAAAAACTTTCCCAAAACGGTTTTCGCAAGCAGCGCAGACAACTGATCATCTTGTTCGACTGGGGAAAAATTTTTTTTTCGTGATGCATTTTTTTTAAAAAAAACTTTAGTTTTCTGTTTTTTTTTTCGATTTAAAAAAACCCCCTGACACACTTTGGGAAAAAGGTATTATTAATGATCTTTAAAGACTTTGGGTTTAAAAAGGGCGGGGGTTTTCCAAAATTCATATCGGGAATTTTTTTTTCCGATCGCCCAAATTTTAAAAAACGTGTTGGGTTTTAAACCCTTTTTTGGGCTCTTTTGAAACCGAACTGGGGGGTTCCACAAGGGTTTTATTTTTCTGTCCCCACTTTTTTTGCATCAAAAATTTTTAATATTGTGAAATGGGTTTTTCACCAGGACAAATTTTTCATTAAGTTTGGGGAATTTTTTTAATATTTTTTCGGTTTTAAAAAATTTCGTACGAATTTAAAAGCCAATTACAGCAGTGTTTGAAAAAAGTTCAAACTCGGCCATGGAAAAAGGGGGGGGTTTTAAAAAAAATTTCCCAATCAAAAACCCAGTGTGGGCCCCCTTTTGTCAATTACGGAAACAACTTTTTTGACCCTGAGCTTTTTTTAAAAGGTACCAAAAAAAACCCCTTGTTGAAAGGGAAACAAAAAATTTTTTTGGGGTTATTTTTTATAAAAAGCTTTTTTTTATACCACACTAAAATACCTGAAAGCCAAATGTTTGAAATCGTTTTGGGAAACTTTTAAAGGAATTTTTCAAATACTGATTTGGGGGGGCAGATCGCAAGGGTTTTTTTATGAAATGTAAAAAGAGCTTTGATTAATCCAAGGCCTTTTTTTTTTAAATTTGGAAAAGAAAAAGTTTAAAAATAAATTTAGTTTTCTGAAATTTAAAAAAACCAAACCCCCCAGGGGAAAATTTTTTAATTCCCTCCCCCACATTTTTCTTTTTGATTTTTGGAAAAAAAAAAAACCGGCCCCTTGAAAAATTTTTGAAGGAAAAAAAAAATTTGGGAAATTTTAAATTTAGTCCCCCCAAATTTAAATTTAAACGGAAAAATTAAAAAAGGGGGCCCTTTTACCAAAAAAGAAAACAATGGTTTTTTCCCAAATTTAAAACAGATGGTTTTAAAAGATTATTCAAAGGGTTGGATTTCCCCATTAGCCATCTGAAACAATTTTTAAAAATTTCTTTACTAAAAAAACGCAACAGGTTTTTTTTTGCAGAAGCAAAACTAAAAGATTTGGCCCTTTAAATTTTTTTTCAAATATAATGAAAAAAGTTTACCCTCTTTCCGTCTCACTTTCTGTATAAAAAAAAACCAACCGAAAAACGAAAAATCCTCCCCCATTCAAAACATTCCCTTTTCAGGGGTTTATGAAAAATCTTTTTTAAAAAAAAACCACATATTCTGTTTGGAATTCCTAGTCAAGTTGGTTTTTAGGGGAAAAGAAAAGCCCGATACGCGCAAAAAAAATCACTTTCATTTTAAAACAATCTTAAAATTGGGAAAATTTGGGGCAAATAACAAAAAAATACCTTTTTTAAATAAATGGGAGTCCCCCATGGAACAATGCTTTGTTCAATAAAATTCGTGAAATTAAACCTACCTTTTGGTGAATGGCACCAAGGAAAAAGAAACTTTTCACAGGGAGGAATTTTTTCTTTCTCTTTTTCCCAATAGGTTCCTAAATCGGGGACTCATTCGTATCGGCCGAAAAAGGGGGAAACAACCTTAATGTATACCATGTCAAAACCCCCCAATTCCTATTAAACAATTTTAAAAACGAAATGTATAGAAATTTGATCCACACGCAACCCCATACATAATTTTTTGAATTTTCTAAAAGAAGGGGGTTTCGAGCAAAATTTTTTTGGCGACAAAATTTTGGGAGTTTTTAAACCCAAAAAGGTTTGATCATAAAATCGAACCTTTTTTGATTTTTTTTCACCCTTTTTTACTTTTTAAAAAAGTTTCATTTTTATTTTTTACACTAAATTTAAAGTAATTCCTTTTTCTTTTTTAGTTTTATTTTAAAAATTTGCAATTAACGAAAACCATTTTAAAATTTTTTTTTTTGGCGATATAGGGCCTTTTTTTGCGATTCGCCCCCTAAAAACCCCAAATTTATTCAATTTATTCAATTTTACCCCTCATTCATGTGGGGAAGTTTGGGGATTAAATTACTTAAATAGGTTTGACTGGGACCAAAAACCCAAGAACACTGAAAATTTTAAATGCCTCGGGTACACGCCCCCCCCCCCCCCGAAATACTGTTTAAAAACGGCGTTAAAAAACCCAAAAAAACCCAACAAACAAAACCCCAAATAAGGGAAATGTAAAGTTTTTGCTTTAAACCCGGGGTTAGATTTGGGGTTTCGAGAGGGGTTCGTGTGTGTCTTTTTGGGGGGCCCCGCGCTTTTTTAACTTTTTAGACGGGGTGAACGGGAGCACGCATTTCCCCCTACCGCCCTGAACATGCCAAACAAACCGAGCCTGCAAAAAATTTTTTTGTTTTTGTTGTTTGAGCACCTTTTTAAAAGGGCCCCCTTACTATTTTAGTATTGTAACATTTAAATGTTTTAATTTTTTTTCTCCGACCTAGGACTAGATGGCGTGGACAATAGTATGGGATTTCTAAAAACCGTTCACCAACAAGGCAAGCAACACTTAAAGGTATTCCGCCATCTTGAATTTTGAGGACCTTCATTTTCGGGGAAAATGAATTTAACGAAAGCTTTCAAATGCACTGTTCCAAAACACAAAAACACTCAGTTTTTCAAGCCCTTAAAATTTTAAAAAAGCTGCATAAAAAAATTAAAACGAAATTTTGGGGAAAAAAACAAAGGGAGATATTTTTCCTTTATTTCCCCCAAATTTTTTTGGTTTTCATTTTTTTAAAAACCTTTCCAAAAAACTTTTTTTAAAAATTCATGAATGGGAAAAAAAAAGTTCAAAGTTTCAATTAATGCATAAGAGAAATGTCTTACCGAATAGAACAAACTGATTACAAAATCTGTTTTCAAATCCGACCACTTCATGTTTAAAACGAAAATACATTTGGGACATGGGGCTATTTTTTAGCCTGCATAAAACTAGGCAAAGTGCCCGGATTGATTTTTCTTTTTATGGGTCCAAACGCCTAAAATTTTAAAAACACGTCTTTGACTTAATTTTTAAAAAGAAAAAGGTATTTATCCAAAATTTGTTTTTAAAAAAGGATTGTACAAGTTAAGAAAGGTTTAAAATTTTTTATTATACTGGAAAATTTTTTAGGCATACCGAAAAAAATTGTTTGTCGCAAAATGGCGGGGTATAAAAAGTCCCTGTTTTCTTTGTAGAGGGTATTTTTTCCCTTTTTTTCTTTTCAAATTTTTTTGCTAAAAAAAACACAAACAGATCCATGCTTGACATGTATGTAGCATTTTTTAAAAAATTTAAAAACAACATAACAAAAATTTTTTTTTGGGGGAAAAAACACCCCAGAAAAAATTTTGGGGCTCCCTTTTTTAGCTATTGTGAGTTTTGTTGCCCGAAGTTATTTTTTTTTGGGATCAAACATGACCCCCACTTTTTTTTGATTTTTTTTAGCACTGGGGCAAAATTTTTTACAAAAAAGCTAAGTTTAAAAACCTTTTTAAAAAGGGGCCTGAAGTGTGCTACAACCTTTGGGAAAAATGGCAATTTAAAAATTTGAATAAAAAAAAACAACTTTTTTAAATTTTGTTATAAACCCAAATTTTCTTTGCCTATTTCTTATAAAGAAAAATTTTGGGGAAATGGACTTTTTGGCAAATTTTTGCGGGAGAACCGAAATAACTAACCCTAACCCTTTTTCACACAACGGATTTTTAAAAATTTATGAATTAAAAAACCCCGTAAAAATTGCTTTAAACACGAAAAATAATTTCCCAAAAATTTTTAGACAACCTTTTAAAAAATTGGGGGACAGAAAATCCGCATACTGGGGGGCCGGGGGAAGTTGATGTTTATATTTTTTCCTTAAAATTTGATGTTTCATAAATACGAGAATTTATTCCTTTTTTTAAAAAAAAAAAAGTGAGAATAAATTGCAAAAAAAAATTACAGCCAAATATATAAAGAGGTAAAAACAATTTTTTTTACAATTGTAATAACCCATAACAAACAAATTTCAATCGGTTTTTAACTTTTTCCCAAAACAAAATATCCCCAAAAGTAACTTTTTTTTTAAACTTTGGTTTTTCGTTTAAAAAATTTATATTTTTCCCTACTTTCAATATTTTCAAATGATAAAAAGTTTTTTTTTGCAAATTCCGGCCCCAAAAAAATGGACACTAACAAAATTACCTTTCGGGGTGTTAGGGGGGGGAAACGGAAGCATGGTCCGGGTTTCTAAGCCCGGCTACGAAACCAAAGGGTAACCCAGTTTCTTCATCTGAAAATTACGAAAAAAAGACAGTGTCCCCCAAAAAATAAATAAATGGTTTTTTCTATTTCCCCGTCCACACTTGTTTTCTTTTTCGTTGATTAGGGGGGGGGGGGGGAGGACTTTTTTAAAATATTCGTACACATGTAAATCGGGTAAAAAACCACTTTTAAAGTATGTTTTCCAAAAATTAAAAGATAACTGGTTCCCAAATTTAGACCCAAACTTGAAAGTAAAAATTTATTTATTCACCCGAGGTTTTAAAAAGCAAAGGGGGTCCCCGGGTTAGTACATGCGGTTTTAAGGGGTATTTCTCACGGAAAAGATCGGAAGGTTTTTATTGAACCTATATACATTTAAGGTTTAGGGGGGGGAAAAAACAAAACAACAGATTTTTTTTTGTAAATGAACAGCAAAAATTTAACCCCAACCCTTTTCTTTCCAAAACATTTTTAAAGGGTTTTTCCCCCAAGTTTTGGGGAAATAAAAAAATTCTTAAAACATTGTTTTTCCTTTTTTAAAAAAAATGCCCTTTGTGGAAAAAAATGAAAAAAAATTTTCAAAAAAGATGGTTTTTAAACCAAATTAATTTAAAGGGTTTAAAAAACTCGCACGATGTTTCAAATGCATCAAAAAGAAGACTGTTAAAAAGCTTTTAAAAAAAGGGGAGTTTTTAAAGGCCGAACGGCCCCAAAATGTGGACCCCCTTTATTCAAATCCCTTTCCGGAATTCAATAAATATAAGAGTAAATTGACAATGGGTTTTTTTTAAAAAATAATATAAATGTTTTTTACGCTGGGTTTAAAAATTTTTTTAAAACCCAATTTCTTTCTTTTTAAGATTTTGACGTTTTGAACTTTTTTCTCCGGAAAAAATGGCCCCATACCTTTTAAATTGAAAAAAAAAAATTTAAATTGGGTTTTTTACCCCGACGTAAAACGAAACAAGTAACACCCTCATGAAACTTTTACAAAGGTTTTTCAACGAGAAATCAGTTTTTGTCAACTGAAAAGCTTTTTTCGGCTTAAAAAAATAGTTTCCCGGGAAAAGGGTTTTAAAATTTACTTTTAAAAACGTGTTACTGGGGCTGTTTAAATTTTTGAAAAAAGAACAAATTTTTGGCCCCGGGGGTTTCCCAAAACTCCCCCTTTTTAAAAACTTTGGTTTTTGTATAATCACCCCTTGGATATGGCGCCTGCTTTTTTAAAATTTTTTCTTTTTTGGGAGTTTCCCCGTATATTCAAGGGTCCCCAAAAACCCCAGAACCCCTTTTTAAAAACCAAATTTGTTTAGTTTCGCTCATTTTTTTTTCCCCCCGTTTAGGGGGGAAAAACCCAAAAAATATTTTTTAACCCCCGGGGGAAAACCCAAAAGCCGGGCCTTTTCCGTGGAAATTTCCACAAATGTAAGCATTTAAGTTTTCCCTGTGCAACCCCCCATGAACACATTGGGGATGCCCTAAATTTTTTTTGTACTTTTTAAAAAAGTGAAAAGTTGAGGTTTTGCTCCCAACCCCCGGGGGTAGAGGGCGTGGGCGGTTTGCATGCATTTCCAAAACCGGCCATGAACCGGCCCCAACAAACCCCAGCCTGCCCAAAATTTTCTTTTTTGGGTTTTGGGTTTAGCGACCTGTGGAAATTTCCACTTCCCTTTTATTTTTTTTCACAGCAGCGTTGTTTGTGCCGGGGGGCGGCCCCATAAAAGGCTCCCCCGTACAATTTAAACAAGGTGTTATAAAATTTTGAACTTCCCCCAAACGTTTAGGGAAGGGCTTTTATGTCGTGTTACTGGGGAAATGTTTAGTTTCTGAACCTGACATTTCGGCCTGGGTGGTTCCAATACTCCCGCTTTTATAGCTTTTGGGTATTGTATAATCACCCCTTGGATATGGCGCCTGCTTTTTAATTTTGTCTTTTGGCAGTTCCTGTGATATGCAGGCTCCTTAACCTCAGATCCCCTTTCTAAATTCCAGTTTGTTTAGTTCTGCTCATTGTTTTCTCGTTTAGGGCAAACCCATTATTTTAACTGTTTGGTTCTGCTTATTGTTTTCTCGTATAGGCAAACCCATTATTTAACTGGGGACCATACGCCGCTTTTCATGGAATTACACACTAGTGTAGCATTGAAGGTTCCATGTGCACCGCCCGTATGAACACATCTGGGGATGTCTCTAAATTGTTTTTTGTATCTTTTAACATGTGTAAATGTTGAGTTCTGCTCAACCCGGGGCTAGAGGGCGTGGACGGTAGCATGCATTTCCACTACCGTCCATGAACAGGCTCAATCAAACCGAGCCAGCAACATTTTCGTTTTTGTTTGTGTTGAGCGACCTGTGGAGTTTCCACTTTTTCTATTTATTGTTTTTTTGATTTTTGTTTTATTTATAAATCCAACACAATGTGCAATATTCCAGGTTTTGAAAATGATTGAAATTGAACTTTATTTTAGAAAAAGTTCCGATCTTTCATTAATATTTTACCAGCGGATGCTACAAATTTTAAATGAAACGGCTTTCTTGTCCAAGAGTGGTGTGTAAAAGCGAAAAACTATCATTACACATTGCGTTTATTACATAACTGAAATACTGTTGAAAAACGGCGTTAAACCTAAAACAAACAAACAAATCTTTAAATGTAAAGGATCGTAACACATTAAGGAGATCAGACCGTGTAAAACTGTACTAAGTGGAAATCTCTAACCATAAATAAGGAGGCATATATACTTTCAGTAAGGAAATATGAGGTAAAAGAACAATCATATATTTTATTCTTTGAAATAAACATGGCGGCGAAATATTTTAGGAAAACTGTGCACGTGTTTTGCGCATTAGAATTTTTAACGACATTTTCTTGAAAAAGTAACGCTCGTGTGCACTATTTTGGCATTTCTTTGATTTGAAAATAAATATTTATAGCAATTGAAGTTGCATACGATACCAAAACTTTGCACCAAAACTGTTCACATCATTTTCTTCCAAAGCACTGGGGAAAAAGGGCCCAGCGTAGTTTTTCATGCTCGCAATTTTTACCTATTTTATCATATTTTTTTTTCTGTCCATTTATTTCAAACTTTTTTCCGGGGGGTTTTTTTTTTTTTTTCAACCTGACTTGAGGAAGTCCCTTTTAATTTTGGGGCATGTTGAGCCACTGTTTTTTTCCCTTTTTTTAAAAATTTTATCAGGGGAAAGACTGAGAATGGGGGGTGTCTTCGCATTTTCGGGCCCGAAAAAATACCAATTTTCCAAAAAAAACAGAAAACATACGGGGGGGGGAGAAACCCTTTTAAAAATTTAAAAACCGCCTCTACCCTAGATGAAAAGCTTTTCCCGCTTCGATTGCGGGAGGCGTGTGTTCGATCCCCGGCCGCGTCATCCCAAAAGGGACAAAAAAAATGGTACTAGTAGCTTCCTTTTTGGGCGCCCGCTTTTTAAAAAAGTAGTGCAATGACGGGTCAAAAATAATGTGACTGGGTGGGGAAATCATCCCTTGCCCTACGGCGTGAATTCCATGGGCAGCATTTAAAATTTAAAATCTGAAAAAAAATCCCCCCCGAAAGAAACCGAGAACAATGCAAAAAAGTAAAAAATTGCAGCCCTCGGTTTGATTGAGTCTGTTCAAAAAGGCAGAAAGGGGGAAAAAACCCCCCAACACGGCCCACGCCCCCAAGCCCCGGGCTTAACATTTTCCAAATTTTCAAATCAAAATGTTTTTTTAAAATAAAATATCCCAAAGGAAACCAAAAAATTAACAAAAAACTGAATAAAGTGGGGGCGATTTTTTAAAACGACCCCCACACACCCCCTTAACACCCGCGTGTGAAGTTGAGCATTTGCCCACTGCAAAACGTAACAAAAAAACCCGGTACAAAGCCCGCCCGTTTAGTTTCATTTTGGGAAAAAGGGGTCTCCTGACCCGGGAATAAATATTTTCAAATCCTCGGGCGAGGCATATTTTCTCCGTGAAGATTTGAATCAAAAAACTTTTCGTCCTCCACCTGGGGAAAACCCGGTTTTTTATTGGTAGGGAAAACCCATAACACTGTTATCCCCGGCCTGGGAAGCCTATGGTAGAGCGTCCGCTTCGATGGGGGAGGTCTTTGGGGTTCGATCCTGGGCCCGCTTTCTACCAAAGACGAAAAAAAAAGGGGGCCATGAGGGCCCTATACCGCTCACCTTTTATATTGCACTTGAGGACAAAAAGGGGCCCCTTCAGAAAAGAAATCTAATCCAAAAACCATAAGGGGCCAAAACCCGGGAAACCCCAAAGTTTGGAACCCGGGCCAAATTAAAGAAAGGAAGCAAAAATTTTGGGCGGTGAAAAAAGGGTTTGTGAAAATTTTGGTTTAAAAAATCCAATCAAAATTTTGAAGCTGCTTTTAAAGCAGCCCAAAGTAAAAATAGCTAATTTTCCCCCCTTTTTCAGGAGCCAAAACCCCCGGGAACCCCCCTTAAAGGGATCGGGCCCGGGTTTAAAGTCGGGAAAACAGAGATC
>NW_026460033.1:0-68367 GCF_021730395.1 Mercenaria mercenaria | reverse complement strand
CCGTATTTTTGTCATATACGGACTGTGATTGCATCTAATATACGGGGCATATACGGACTTGTATTTTCTAATATACGGGCTTCGGATTTTTTCCGTATACGCATGATATACTAAGTATACGGATCCCGTACTTTTGTCATATACGGGGCATATACGAAACTGTACTTTTTGATATACGGGCTACGGACTAGTCCCGTATATGCATGGTATACGCAATATACGGATCCCGTACTTGTGTCATATACGGGGAAAATATGAAACTGTATTTTTTACTATTCGGGCTACGGACTAGTCCCGTATTTGCATGGTATACGCAATATACGGATCCTACGAAAGACCCGTGGTGACATTTCAACTTCATTATTTCACGATTTCTGCTTCATGATTTCACGATTTCCACTTCATGAATTCACGATTTCACGATTTCCGCTTCATGAATTCACGATTTCCACTTCACGAATTCTCGATTTCCACTTCACGAATTCACGATGGTGAAATCGTGAATTCATGAAGTTGAAATCGTGAAATCGTGAATTCGTGAAGTGGAAATCGTGAATTCGTGAAGTGGAAATCGTGAAATCGTGAATTCGTGAAGTGTAAATCGTGAAATCGTGAATTCATGAAGTTGAAATCGTGAATTCGTGAAGTGGAAATCGTGAATTCATGAAGTTGAAATCGTGAAATCGTGAATTCATGAAGTGGAAATCGTGAAATCGTGAATTCGTGAAGTGGAAATCGTGTATTCGTGAAGTTGAAATCGTGAAATCGTGAATTCGTGAAGTGGAAATCGTGAATTCGTGAAGTTGAAATCATGAAATCGTGAATTCGTGAAGTGGAAATCGTGAAATCGTGAATTCATGAAGTGGAAATCGTGAATTCGTGAAGTTGAAATCGTGAATTCATGAAGTTGAAATCGTGAAATCGTGAATTCTTGAAGTGGAAATCGTGAATTCGTGAAGTTGAAATCATGAAATCGTGAATTCGTGAAGTGGAAATCGTGAAATCGTGAATTCATGAAGTGGAAATCGTGAATTCGTGAAGTGGAAATCGTGAATTCATGAAGTTGAAATCGTGAATTCATGAAGTGGAAATCGTGAATTCATGAAGTTGAAATAGTGAAATCGTGAATTCGTGAAGTTGAAATCGTGAATTCGTGAATTCATGAAGTGGAAATCGTGAATTCGTGAAGTGGAAATCGTGAATTCATGAAGTTGAAATCGTGAAATCGTGAAGTCATGAAGTGGAAATCGTGAATTCGTGAAGTGGAAATCGTGAATTCATGAAGTTGAAATCGTGAAATCGTGAATTCGTGAAGTGGAAATCGTGAATTCATAAAGTTGAAATCGTGAAATCGTGAATTCAAGAAGTGGAAATCGTGAATTCAGGAAGCAGAAATCGTGAAATCGTGAATTCATGAAGTGGAAATCGTGAAATCAAGAAATCGTGAAATCATGAAATCGTGAAATCAAGAAATCGTGAAGTTTTTTCGTGAAATCGTGAATTCGTGAAATCGTGAATTCATGAAGTGGAAATCGTGAAATCGTGAATTCATGAAGTGGAAATCGTGAAATCAGGAAGCAGAAATCGTGAAATAATGAAGTTGAAATGTCACCACGGGTCTTTCGTAGGATCCCGTACTTGTGTCATATACGGAATGTATTTGCATCTGATATACGGGGATATACGAACCTGTAGTTTTTGATATACGGGCCAGGTTTTTCCCCGTTTATGCAAGATATGCAAGTAATACAGATCCATATTTGGTCACATTTAGACTGAATTGGTTTTCGTATTCGGGGAATTCACGGACCAGTATTTCTAAAATACATTACAAGACTTTTCCCGTATATGCATGTGTAGTATACAAATCTCGTATATTTTCTTTTATGTGAACTGATTTCGTATATGGGCACACACTGAAAGATGACAAAATGAATGTCGGTGATACCTACAGCAGAATACGGTATGTTAGAAAAAAGCAAGACAAAGACAGGGTATGAGAAAAAATCATATTGTTATTAATTGGAGACATGTCAGATTAAACTAACATTTTATTCAACTTAAATACTTTTTAAATCAGTTTTTCAAACGGTTATGAATCATTTTCATTTCTTGTCCAAATGAAATAAGCAGAATTAAAATGTGAGTAATCAATAGCATCAAGCATTTCTTAATATTATTATGTTCATTTCTAATTGAAAAACTAGCAATTCGCACATTTAATTCTGCGCGGTTGACTCAACAAATCAGTTGAGTATCACTTCTTTTACTATTGTCTGTACATGTTTTCGTTATTCGATTTACCGTCTTCTAAAAAGAGCAGTACACCCCTCCTAATGTCCGAAGATGTACTTTAAAAAGACGCATGTTGGTTCTGTACTGGAACACGATATGTAGCAGGTTACAAATGATGAACCACATGGAAATATTCAGTTTCCTGATCTCAATAAGTATAATCTTTTATCTGTTGTTACGTTTGTCACTGAGAACGAATGGCTCATCCGGGCTGTCGTCTGCATCTGTTGATCAAACAGTAGAAACTTCACACATAGTATATTCTCTATCGTGAAAATAAATAGTCGTCCCGTTTTCTGATTCCAGTAAACAACTCTTGTGTCAACCTGGAATAAAAAAAATGCACGCATTAAAAGTTATAAAAAATGGACTCTTGCAATTCATAGATACTGATAATTATATCTATCAAATGATGTGAAAATTATGACGAATAAAATGACATGTGGGCAGGGATGACGACATCATAAAGTGTCAGAACGCCCATACTCATTTCGTCGCGAAAAGAAATTAGATATCATCAAACGTGCCTGTTGATATTTAATACAAGTTATCTATGTAGTGTTTTATTTGCTTTTTATGGTTATATTACGTTAACATCTATCTCCCAAATTATATTTAATATAAAATGCATGGTGTTCATAGTGCCGTCACACGTTGTCCGGTCAATCCTCACCTCATTTTGATGGATTGTCTTCAAACTGACATACAGTAATAACATAGAGACTTTTTTCAAGAGAGAAAACTTCAAAAGCATATAAAGTGCGGTAATGGGATCTAAATAACACTTCCCCATTTTATTCCTACCAAAATGTCAAAACTACAGCCACGGTATAATTTAAACCAACGCTAGTGTTAACGTAAACTATGCTAAATTAGTGTTCCTTAACCTTTCCGCCATTACGCAATCCTCCGTGTTAGAACTTATTTAAAATGCACAATAAATCTTTTGTACAGTTTGGATAAAATATATCAGAGTGACATAACAGCATTCTCGCATACCAGAGGTCTACCGTGGTTCCCCGGGATTTTGACGAACATCCGTGACTGATGAGAATGCATAACAGTCGCGTTGTTAAGCTTTTTTTTTTTTAATTTAATATTTCAAACATCTCTTTAAACTTTGTGACTGAACAAGTTCTGAACGATATATTTGCCTCTAAACGTTTTAATATTTGGTTAAACAATCTGAAGAGTTTCCAGAATTTCCAATCTCGCGGTCAGTATAATATTCTTAGACAAGTAAAATATTCATCATAAACGTCCCATCTCTTTATCATGTTCAAATAAATATAATGCATCTGTAAATCTGGATTTAAAATTATCCAAATCTCATAGATTAACCTAACTAAAATATAATAAATAATATCAGGGTATCAATATAATTTACATTATTTCATATTAGAGTTGCCGAATATTCGATAATAATGATGTAACAGTGTATACATGTCTAATCTGTGGTAAAATGAACGAAATGGTACTAGTTTGATTGAATGTTTGAAGATCGAATTTACAGACATACTCGATTTCATTCCTAATAAAATTAATGACCACTTTGTTTTCAGAATGATTGGTTTTGCACGAGCGCATGTCTATTCGTGCACGTGAACAGGCCTGGCTAGAGTAACAGAAAAACGGTAGACATGCAAAGACAGACCTTCCCGCGAGATGTTTATTGTTCTCACAGTTTTGTTTTTTTTTTTCGAAATATATAGACCCCAGGCAAACAGGCTTTAATATTCCTTAATCAATATTCCTTAAATGCACAGGATATGCTTGACGATATAATTCTACATATAATATCTACGGAGTAAAAGATTGAACGGAGGTTCGATTAAAAAGCACAATTATCAGTTCATCAAGGATACCTTTTAAGCTGAAGTTGTCACATTATGAAACTTTAAATAGGAATCATTTTGTTTCTATAAACTATTAAAAAATGTCATATATAGAAATAAAGATGGTCGCGCCGGGAAACGAACCCTGACCGCAGCGGCAATAAAGAAGTTTTCCACTGTTGTTACCAATTATAACGCAAGGGCGGGTTTAGTGTTTAATGCGCGTTAAATATACAATTTTTATTGTAAAAATTAGTTAAAACATCTAATTCTCATGTGTTTCCGCAACATTATAGTCTGTCAGTATACGTAGCATAATTATACACCATTAATATCCATATATCTAAAAAAATATAATCCCGTGCCATGAGAAAAACCATAACATAGTGGTTTGCGACCAGCATGGATCGAGACCACCTGCGCATCCGTGCAGTTTGTTCAGGATCCATGCTGTTCGCTTTCAAAGCCTATTGGAATTAGAAAAACTGTTAGCGAACAGCATGGATCCTGAGCAGACTGCGCGGATGCGCAGGTTGGTCTCGATCCATGCTGGTCGAAAACTAAGACTATGTTGGTTTTCTCATGGCACGGCTCAATTATATTTTTTTTTCTTTTCTTGTCGGACGATCTGGAGGCCAGTGCCTGTTTTTAGTATTCGTTTAAACATTGCGTTATTTCTTAAATTTATTTTAACCCCAAGATTGCATACAGTTACACTAAAAATAAGATAATTTAATTGTGTCAAATGTTTAATCACCCTTTAAATTTGATTGTGTATTACAATATTGCTGGGGATAAGAAATATCGGTCAGTGTTGTTTCAAGCTGGGTCATAAAAATATGTTAACCCACTTACTACAAGTGATAGGTACTTTAAATTTTATGGTTTTATGGTTAACCTGTTAAGTACATCATTTTGCGCCCTGCTGAAAAAAAAAGACGTTTGTGGTCATATTTGAAGATTACAGCGTAAAATGGAGTAAAACAGAGAACTGAAAAAATACAGTCAATCGTAAATATCATCAACTTTAATTTGTAAAATGTCAAAATGGTCCGTTGAAAATCGATTTAAAATAACAGACATAAGCTGAACAATTACTTATTGTTTGTACATGTATGGTCCTGAAAGTAAATGTTTGTTTTAGATGTATAATATGTAACGATTTTAAATATGTTAGATACCATATTCATATTACTAAATATTACTTTTATTTGACAAATAAATAAGTATTATATAACATATTCGACTTGTTCCGCATTTCACTTTAATATTAATTTAAACTTCATTCAAGTACACGTTAGTAAAACCGTTGCCTGTAAATGCATCAGATAAAAATTATAATGACCAAAGCATATAGTTATCGATTCACCCCACCAAAGAAGTATAAAATTTATTTTTATAGCTCTTTGACCCCATCCCCACCCCCGTGTTACAACAACAACACTTTGGACGGAAATCGACAAATTGGATTATTTGTTCTCCCGCTTTATCGGTTTTAAAGATGTTACTAAAAATTGGTAATGCAAAAGATCTATAGTATGTATGTATTTTAGGTCACTATAAAATTCTTATAACTTTCAGATTAATAATCAAATTCTACATAATATAAATTTTTATTATTACCAACCTTTTTTTATATAATACTTTAAAAAAAAATGCGCATGACAACCGCTTACATAGACTTACAAAGTCTGTAGAGATAAAATAATCTGTAATAGTATTAATTTCTTCATACTGACAGATATTTTCGCAGAGAAAAACATTTTCTCTCTAGACAGAGGCAAGAGATGTTGTAATTTTTTGCAAAAGTGCCATCTAGAAAAAAGCGTTATTTTGTCAGATTACCGGTACCCAGTTTCTAAAGATAAAAGATTGTAATTATTAACTTTTATTAATGCTTTTCCGAGATTCCAGTTTTAATCGAATGAATGAATGAACGTGCGTGCCGCCTTATTCATTCTTAAAGCTAGCCTCGGCTACCTAGCTTCTACGAAATAAAACTTCTATCTGGAGTTGTTTTTGTCCTTTCTACTTTAATCTCGTTTAACCCCAATGGTATTCATCAAATGATTTTTGCACGATATTTTTTTTTTCAAACACTTGCAACATCAACATTTGGTGACTGACATCCTTGTAGACTATCGGATGAAAGAATGAATGAAATAATAGTTAAATGATTAGAAATGATCAATCGAATGAATGAATGAATGAACTATTTAACGGCTATTCTGAATTTCTTTTTTATATTAAGATTACAAAATTAAACTGACCTTTTTGACGCTTCTGAATTTGTTAAAGCAATAAAAAGCAACCCGTGTTTCCGATTAATTGAAATATAATTCATGGTCTGGTTTGTCACAGAAAAAGTCAGTTTATTAAAAGTTAAAACATATAAATCAAATAAGTACTTACTCGTGACTTCCTTTCCCTCTGAAATATACAATATACAGATTATCGAGCCAGATGTTATCGCTTCGCGATATGAACGCGCGAAGCGTGACGAAGCGTGTTCCCAACTGATTGGATACCTAATACTCTATGCATTAAAGATCCCAATTAATTTGCGCTAATTTGTGTTAATTGGCATTCATCGAGTTTCTGATATTGTCAATTTGCAAGTAGAAAAATGTTAGAAATTGTCAGACTGGATTACCAGGCTTAGGGTACATGGGCTATCTATCTGATTTAAATTATTATCAATTAATGTTGCAGTGAAACTGTTCGGCAGAAATTATATGTACAGTTTATTTTCGTGGAGATGGGTAAATCAGTGTAAATGCTTATATCATTTGATTTAATGAAAGACACTCATTAATCTTTGCCGATATTTTTCGAGCGTTTTCGTTAATTTTAAGCAATATTTGTATTTTATACAGTCAATCAGTGTCACGCCATCCACGTTACCACGGTTATCATTGCTTTAAAGTAAAGTAATGTGATGTTATCGCTACCTGTTTTATCTTTATAAATTTTATTTTTTCTCTTAAAGTATTTATTTTTTAGTACGCTTGTGACTGGTAATGTGTCTTTCTTTTTGTCTAGAATATTTTAAATAATTGACTTTTTTACAACGGGTGAATATGATAACTTTTAATAAATGGACCATAAATATCACGGTGCGTTTGACAAATAAGTGGAAAGTTTGCAAAATAAATTTAGGGGAAAAGGTTGGCCAAAACTCGAACCCACTACCCTGATATTGGCAGCTAAACGCTTTGCCGCCCAGCTACCTGCACATGCGATAGTATAATCAGCTAAGAATTATATTATGTAATATTTGTATCGCTATTTTATGTTTGGACATTGAAATGAATTTATGGAAATATACGAAATATTCACATGTGCTAGGTCAATACTAAAGGACCCTACATCCACGAGAAATAAAATAGTCTGCCACAGTGTATACTACAGTGGAATAGAGGGGACATAGGAAACATTTTATTTATCACGTGCACACGTGTTAGCACCACATTCGCACATGTTAGATACCACGTGCGAATGTGTTGATTAACACGTGCGCACGTAATAACTATCTTAGCTAACACGTTCGCATGAGATATCAGCCTTTTATCAAAAACAAGAAACACTTACGTCGTAAATTACAGCTAACTATAAATAACACTTCCTTATGAAAGACATCCATTTAGAAAAATTGCAGATCTTTCACGCTTTTTCATTGATCAGCTAACACGTGCGCACGTGTTAGTTATCACATGGGCACATGGTAGTATAACGTGCTGTCACTTGCGCACGTGATAGTTATCACCCGCGCACGTGTGAATTACCACATACGCACGTGGTAGCTAACACGTGCACACAGAAAAAGTAAAATATTTCCTATGTCCTCGCTATGCCACCGTACTATACATAGAACATCTGCAGAATTACTTCGAAACAAAAGTCAACGGATATGAAAATATTTTTCGCTTAATGATTTATAATTTTATAATTAAGTAACAGTTGAAAGTGAACATTGAACAAAAAGGTATAAAATACATATTTTATAGCTCTTTGAATTATATTAAACTGAATGACTTCGGTAGATTATGTGCTTTCTTTATTACCAAAATGCTATGTTATCTACATGTTGGTTTAAAGATTCGACCCACCTGGAGTGGGTTTCCGTGGTCGAGTGGTTTAGATCCATGTCTTCAAACCAGTTGTCCATCACCGATGCGGGTTCAAGCCTCACTCAGAGTGTTAAAATTCTCCTTGTGAGGAAGACATTAAGCAGGTGCTCGCTCGTCACGATGAAATAATGCACGTTAGGGCACCTGGGGTATTCCTCCACCAAGAAAACAGGAAAGTCGCTAAAGGACCAATAGTGTGTCAGCGCAACGTTAATCCAACAAAAAACACAAAAAACGACCTACTCGGTCGGTAGCAGACGATACTGTATTAAATCGAACGAAAGGCGTTTGTTCGAATCTTTGGACGCAGACACATTATATCGATTATTTTTCGTCTGTAAAAATATTAGAATTGATTTCATAAGTAAAGTATCAATACATGTCTTATATACTTTTTCAGTACAAAATATAAATGGATTAGTTCCTCTTTTTTTCTATAAATATTTGCATTGTATGCACAGCGTTGGAATGTGCAGAAAAAGAGTTTAATCTATGCTTGCATTAGATTTTTTACAATGGCGATGATCCACGGATGTATTTATCACTACAAACAAATAGGGATGAATTTGATTAATCCTTTTCTTTTCTCAATCGGCTATTTAGATAAATGTTAAAATAAATCGGAACGCGCTAGATGAAATGATGGATTCATTCATGTTTGATTTTAAATTTATACCTGTTTTGGTCCGTGAATGCTTTTTCAGTTCATGTCGTATTAGTATTAAACATTTCTTTCTTTCAATATTGGCATTCATTCTACATACACGTACAAGTTCGAAAACATGCAAATCGTTTAACCTTTGAAATGGACGGAGAATATAACTTTCATTGATTGCATCCCGTATTTTTGAAATATATAAATTATTTAAACCCCGTATTTCCGGCATATACGGGAAATATACGGAGTTGTATACCAAGCATATACGGACATATACGTCCCGTATTTTCGAAATATACAAATTATTTAAATCCCGTATTTCCGGCATATACGGGAAATATACGGAGTTGTATACGAAGAATATACGGGAAATTTAATCCCTGTATTTTCAAAATATACAAACTATACATACCCCGTATATCCAGAATATACGGGAAATATACGGAGTTGTATACAAAGAATATACGGGAAATATAAGTCCCGTATTTTTAAAATATACAAATTATTTAAATCCCGTATTTCTGGCATATACGGGAAATATACGGAGTTGTACACCAAGCATATACGGGACATATACGTGCCGTATTTTCGAAATATACAAAATATTTAAATCCCGTATTTCCGGCATATACGGGAAATATACGGAGTTGTATACGAAGAATATACGGGAATTTAATCCCTGTATTTTCGAAATATACAAACTATTACATATCCCGTATATCCAGAATATACGGGAAATATACGGGGTTGTATATGAAACATATCGGGACATATACTTTCCGTATTTTCGAAATATACAATTATTTAAATCCCGTAATTCCGGCATATACGGGAAATATACGGAGTATATACAAAGAATATACGGGAAATTTAATCCCTGTATTTTCGAAATATACAAACTATACATATCCCGTATATCCAGAATATACGGGACATATACGGGATTGTATATGAAACATATACGGGAAATATACGTCCCGTATTTTCGTAATATACGGATTTATGTATTCCCGTACACCAGACATATACGGGAATATACGGTGTTGTATACGATCAGAATAACCCTTTTTAGAATTTCCCGTATTTCAATAATATACGGGGTATCGTATACTAAGAATTCCGTATTTCATAGTATACGGAAATCCGTATTTTATTAGTATACGGACTTTTAAATATACAAGCCCCGTACACGCCCGTATTTTAGTTTTCCCGTATTTCTTCCCGTATACGGGTAATATACAGGATCCCGTACACTCCCGTATATTAACTCTTTTTTCGCAGTGTTTTGCAAGGTAAAATAATTCATGAAAATACTTTCACGATCTTTGTGAATTGAACAGGACAAATCCTGCGCAGCCTATATTGTGCAAGTGCATTTGATGATGTATGTTTCAAAGGAACATGTCGTCTTGTAAAACAAAATATTTTCACTGGCATTTTATACAGAGTTACAGGATGGTGTGGCAACATTATATTTACCCTGCTCACAGCTCACATTAAAATATTGAAATGTAAATAAAATATATATCACAATATCTTTTCCATTAAGAACGTTACCGGTACTATATATACATTAACTTTGTTTTGTATAGAAAGAAGAAAAACAAAACGTTTCCTTTTTGTTTAGACAACATTTGTGTAATAATATCAAGGGCATCACTTTTCGCATGATACCATGCGCGATTTGGCGTCATTCACAGAACAAAACATGAAAAAATGGCGTCGTTTTCATAACAGGACACCAACATTTCAAAACTAACTTTTAATTAAAGTTGAATTAACTTTTCCGATGGTCAAGATCAAAATTGAATTCACACGGTTAAATTGTTTATTTCTTGGATTTAAGAAAAAAGCAGGAACTCTATATTTTTTATCTGAAAGCGAAAAACAATTGAACGTAGGTGAGTCTTTCTGGCTCTTGTTGAACAGATCGATAAACTGTTATATTTTCTTTAATTTTCTGATACTCATGGAAAGGAAAACACGTACTTTTGTAACACGCTAATAAGCTACTGTAAAATGTAAATATAAGGATCGAATGTCAATGTTTGCGCGTTTAAACGGGTATAATCGACATTGGGATTTCTTGCTAGTGCGATTGAAGGACTGGAATCCAAATGTGAGTTATACCCGTCTAAATCTACGGTAATAGCATTAATCCTTGATTAACTACAGAGTAAATGTAAATTTGTAAGCTTTGCAAAGGACTGGTACGGAAAAACCATGCAGTAGCTAAGTATAAAGTGTGCTAAATGTGTAGCGCACGATGACTCAATCACCGTGCGCCACGATTTAAAGCGTGTTGCGTCATTTATATAAAGAGTACTTTTGTTCTTTGATGAATATTGGATTATACACAGCTGAAATGTTTTTCGTCTATGATATATATTTATCTCTTTATTTTTTATGTATTTAATTATCTAATTATAACTGTTTTAAACACAGCCAGGATAACAATTACCAGATAATACTTTCTACTTATAAAAAATGGTTCAAGAATATTGTAGGTGCATATAAACATGAACGTTATTAGTAACACCGACAAGCATATTAGTAGAACCACATTTCCTCTATAGAATGTTACCTTAAAAAAACTTATGCGATAGGTCTAAAGTCTGCAGTTATGAGCAACAAGTTATTCGAAGCCACCCGCTTAAGCACTCGTAATGGGCGTCTAGGAAACCGATGTGTTTATTAATAAATAATTATTTATTTATTTCAGATAGTAGAAATGAAACTGATGTTCTCATGCAATGTGTTGCTATATTTCATGGAAAAAGAAAATGTATTGGATTGGATAGTGTGCATTTTTTCCATTCTTTTTGTGGTGAATACCAGTGGCTGTACTGATATCGGATATAGGCCTGTATGTTAAATTTATTTACTAGCTCTTTTGTAGAAAACGTTTAATATTGAAATTATAATAATTAACATTGCGTATAGTTTTTAGCTCACCTTATCACAAAGTGCGCAAGGTGAGCTATTGTGGTGACTCTTGTGTCCATCATAAGTCGGGTGGCGTGCGTTGTCCGTCGTCCATCGTCAATAATTTGATTGTTTGCATTCTAGAGGTCAAATTTCTGCCAGATCTGCAACTTGGTGAGAATGTTTATTTTAATAAAATATCGGACGAATTTGTTGCTTGGTAATCTTATGTCCGAAAACTAGGTCACTGGGTCAATTATTTGAGTCACTATTCTATCTACTGTTTGTCTCTATGACATCTAAGTCAAATTTGAAAATGGTTTACATGAGGTCAAAACTATGTCACTAGGTCAAATCATAGAAAAACATTGTTTACAGTCTAGAGGACACATTTTTTCTTTGACTCTCACAAATATTTGTCAGAATGTTCGTCTCTATGGTACTTAGAAATGGTTTTAAAGTTTACAATGTTCAACTGTTTGAAAACTTGCTAACCTGAGGTCAAAGGCTAGGTCATCGGGTCGAATCACAGATAAACCTTGTTAGCACTCTAGAAAAATACTCTACTAAATCTAATCTACTTATACTTGATCTTCATAAACATTTAGAATGTTTGCTTCTGTGACTTCTAGGTCAAGATTGAAACTGATTGAGCTGAGGTCAGATACTAGGTCATTAGGTCCAATCATAGAGAAAAACGATGTCCTCATTCTAGAAGTTACATTATCAATCGCATCTTCATAAAACATTGTCAGAATAGTTGTCTTTATAATATCTACGCCAAATAACTGAAAAGTCAAACTATAGAAAATCATTGATTTCAGAATATAGGCAATATTCTTTACTTCATCTTCATAAAATTGTGTCAAGTTTCAAGTTTTCAACTGGGTTGCCTGAGGTATTAAACAACGTTACTAGGTCAAATCACTAAAAGAGTATTGTCAACATCATTTAACAGCTTCGAACTGGTTTGAATAGTGCTGACATACATTTAAGCACTAAATATTACGTCTATTAAGGACGAAAAAACGTTCTACAGTGATTTAGAATCGTTCAGTAACTAGAGCATTGCACTTGTCAGGTCTGGTTTATTTGAAATTTTACAATTCATTTATGGTTATTTATGTATATGATTAGACATATGTGTGATAAATATATTTCAGCAATGGCAATGGACTTGCGGCACAATATCAGTTTTCCTGGCATGGATAAATCTTTTACTACTTATCCAGAAATTTGATTGGATTGGAATTTATGTTGTTATGCTTTACCGGGTCGGCAAGGTGTTCATGAAGTTCTTTCTTGTCTTTTTTCTTCTAATTGTCGCGTTTGCCGTGACCTTTCATTGCCTGCTTCAAAATCAGGTAAGATAAAAGAGTGATTAAAGATATTTTGAGTTCCATTGTGTTATTGTTTAGTATTGATATATCCACATACAAGTAGGCTATATGTATTAATTATTATCTGCCTATACTTTACACCTCGAACGAAGTTTGAGCAAAGTTTATAATTTAATGTTTTATGATAAGGTCTTGCGCAAATACTCCATAAAAATACAGGTGACGCAATATAGTTCAATGTTAACATTTATACTTTAAAGACTTTCCAGATTATGATATTTTTATTTCGAATATATCCTGGATGATTATAATATACTATCTATTTTACATTACTCAGGTATTAGGTTATTTCCGTATTTGTGTTTATATCTATTTCAACCTTACTAATTTGAAACTATTTCTGATACTAATCACGGTTATACATCGTACAGCGGATATAGCTAGTTATTGAGCTGTAAATAATGTCATGTTTTGAAAATCTGCATTACCACTGGTAAGATTTAACATTATTTCAACACATTAAAAATAAGAAATATGTAAACGGCGAATTTTATCAAAAGTGGACTGATTCCTATGCCCCAAAATACATCCATACAGCTGGCAACGTGCACAAGGGAGTTTATAAATAGGCTGATGTTCCGTTTGCTCACTGTCGAATCTTTATTTTTGTGCATTTTTTAGTAAAGTAGATCAGTAAATGACGATTAATCGAAATTCTGAATCGGCAATTCTCTTTAATTTTCTATTCAATGTTCATACGGAAAATCCTGGATATTTGACTATAACAGTTTTTTTGTATCATCCAAATGAATTTTGACACGAATGTACGGTGTATAGACATTTGCAGTACGGGGTATAGACCGTTTTCAGAAATATCCTGTACGGTGTATGGACGAAAAAAGTTGA
Source organism: Mercenaria mercenaria (assembly GCF_021730395.1). NCBI lineage: Eukaryota > Metazoa > Mollusca > Bivalvia > Venerida > Veneridae > Mercenaria > Mercenaria mercenaria. The sequence goes on along the minus strand of NW_026460033.1, from coordinate 54,278 downwards.
GATGTACTGAGGGTTTCATTCAATATGATTACTTAAAGTTAATGCTGTTAACACAATATTTAACCATACACTTTTTTTGATGTTTTACAGGATTTTGTCGTCACTTCTAGACTATTAATTGCAGCTCATATGGTCGGTTAAAGTAGGACAGGTGTTATGTTTCTGATAGGTGTATGTCAGTTTAAAACAATATCTAAACCAAACTTGTTAATTGAATTAGCAATACTGATAAATACAGAGATCACGTTGTTTTCCCAATCAATCTTAGAGTCTAAAATTTCGTAGGTTTTGCGAGAGATCATGACCAGTATATTTCCATTTTAACTTTTAAGAATGTACAAATGTTGAGCCAAAATATGAAGCTTGAAAAAAACGATGGGACATTACTTTATGAAACCTCGTTTCATTTCTAAGTATTATTGATGTGCTAATTCTTCTTTTTTCATTAATAGTCATGTATGTATATCTGCATAAAATTGTGATACATTATACAATGAATTGTCAAAAGATGCATGCTGCAAACATTTAGGGGTCTTTCTGATAAAAGTACTTATAATATTTTAGTACTTACATTCATATCTTTTCCACTGCATTTATTTTGAAAAATAGACCGTATAAGAATAAAAATGTTTTAGATGTCAAATCAATTTTGTTTTTGAATTATGCATTTACATTTGTCCTTGATCTGCACTGTGTTGACATGTTATCATGTAAATATGTGCACTTGATGTCCAGTTATGGCTCTTCAGATTGTGCATTACATTTCACATTGCATGTTAATCAGTTAGTGAAGATACCCACTTGAAGTTTTGTTTTTGCAGAATAGTTATGACTCTTGAGTTAGTATTTTTGATTATTTCTAAAATCTGGTTTAAATTCCTAACAACATTCTTTTGAAGAAAATATTCCGATTCATAAATGTCTACATAGAATAAGCAGCTGTTGTGTTGCATTTGCTGGAAAGAATCCTATTTACTCTAATTAAATCTTGCACAATGGCTAAGGCATACTAGTATATTACAGACTATCACTCTCATCTTACTCATACATTTTAGAAATTGCAAACAGCTTTATTCCATGAAAATATTTAAGCACATAACTTAGGGGTGATGAATGAGGCTCTTGCTGTGTACCATAGATCTTCCACAATGCCATAGGCAATAGAAATGTAGTTACTAAATTATAATCAAAATGTTTTATCATCATGTAATAAAGAAGCCTGAAAGTCTTGACAACAATGACAACTCATCAAATGCCTGAGTTTTCAAGTAAACTTGCCATTAGATAAAACACATTTTTTAAATTATATTCATTATATATTGTTTCAAGGGAAGTTAATACATTTGAAAACACTCTTCTATCCCACTTTTAAGGAAAAATCTGAATATTTTTCACCAAAAAAAGACAAAGGATAATAAAATAATAAAAGTTTATTTCAGCAACTGTAAAAATAGAAAACTTAAGAATTTTATCACACATTAGCAGTGTAACTTTTTCATTGTAATTATGATTAGAAGTGCATCTCTTTTAGAATTTGTCTGCAATGATTTTTTTTCAATACGATAACTGATAAAATTCTTGCCCAAATCTAACTTAATTATAAGTTAAACCATAACCAATGAAACAATAGAACAATTCATTTCTAATTTAAATTCCATTTTTAATGTATCATATTTGTAAGAACGTTTTAGCCTAAAGCAAACATAAAAGAAACAACTGAAAATATAAGTATGTACTATAATTATGATACAATTTTTGCAAGTTCGAGTAAGAATAAACATTCCCATCCGTTACAGATATGTACTTCTAACCTATACTCCGTACAGATAAAAACTATCCCCCTTACAGCATACAGACAAGAGGAACTATACCCTGTACAGTCTACGCGTGTAATTCATGATGAATTTCACTGCGAGGTGAACACGGAAAGCTCCAGTATTTGGCATGGAGTGATTTAAGGTTACAATGAACAAATTGTACGATTCACATTTTTGATAACTGATGCAATTACGTTTCTAAAAGAAAGAAACGTTGCAAGTGTGCTCAAATCAGCGGTGAGCATCCGAATTGTACACAGTTAATTTCTTTTTTTGGCTATGACAATGTGCTTTAAATGTTCCAAATGCATTGTCTGTACACCCTAGCTATTTGCAGAAGTAAAAATGTAAACGGCTTTTATGAAAAAAGCATAAAATACGGATTTGAAATTTAAATACCTAGATCTTCTTGTTTATTTTGGCTCACTGGACCGGTTATATCCGCAGTACGATGTATCACCGTGATAATATACATTTGCATATTACTAAAGTGACTCGTTATACCTGGTTATACATATTAAAGTATATTACACTAATCTAAGAGAAATAACTTGCTAATTTTTTCTTTGGTATGAATTTCGTTGTCGTATAATTAATCTTAAACTGTCCAATGTTATAATAATTTAACGTCAGGCATGTTCTTTGAACTGCTTACTTATTAAGAGCAATTAGATTTGTGAAATGGTACTGAATGTTTAATATCAGTTTTTTATTTACTTACTTTTTACTTTGAGATATATGTTTTAATGTTAAACTGTGATTGAGAAGCTTATACATAGCCTTCTGATACAGGAACAGTTCAGCACCTTTTGGATATCCTTGGTTAAGACTACAGCAATGATGATAGGCGAGCTGGACTATACTTCAATATTTCTTGATGAGAAACTCCACTATAATGTCATTAGTCACTTCTTTTTCTACATCTTCATGCTATTCATGACGATTGTTGGTGTAAATCTAATGGTATGTAAATCAGCAAAGCTTTTACTATACATTTATGTAATTTATATGATGTCCTTATTTTACGCTTTCTGTTATATTGTCGTGCTTTTGGTGGCAACTATCATTCATCAAGTTTTATCTCTATAAGTAGTAAGTTGAAGACTTACTATACTACATCTTGCAGACTGTTTGTCCTTAGTTACGCATAATCAATCTGATTGATATGAGGTTTTCATTTATGTTGAAGGTCATCGTTATCTATCTGCTAGTATTTGTTGTGGAACAATAACTGTATATCATTATTTGTTTCCTATAACATGTGTTACCCTACTCCTGACGCCATATATCACTATTGTTGTTTTACAGGAGCAGTTAGGTTTCTTTGGCGTACTGAGTGCTTTCGTTATGAATCTTTCATTACGTGCCCAAATGATACTCTAATATTACGTTATCACTTTGATACTACTACTCTTACTATCCCCCGTCCTCCTTTATTATTAATTTAGGTTTTATTACACCTTATTAAGTTGATTGCCCACTGCAGAAAATCGCTGATATCGATCTTTTTCTATTACGCCATACGTTACGCTTTCTGATACCGTTTCTTGCAATTCGTGACTACCTTTGTCTGTCTCCATTCTGCTAAAGTGTACGAGACATGAACATATTTATTAGATCTATCAATTATTGAATTTCTATGACACCATCATTTACCAGCACACCTGTTTCTTCTAATATTAAGTTTTCAATCTATTATACAATGTATTACAGCCTGCGTTTTCTTGTGTCGTCTTATGTTATTGAAAACTATCATCGTGACCAATTTTACGAAACGTGCCGGGTATGATTTCTCCTACCATTTCTTACATGAATAATGACGGCATTTGCCGGTTATAATACACCGATGTAGAATAATAAATGCACGTAATGTATTTTATATGACGCTGTAAGCTATGTGTTATGTCTTCACGTTATTTACAACCCTTGCCTTCATAGTGTAGTCCACATTTCAAAGATTGTGATAAGTACAGGTATTTTAGTATTTGGTCCAGTATACTATTTAGCATTATTTGGGTATGCTGAATTCAAAATATATGCTGACCAACTGACCAATAATGTCATATTTGTCAAAATGGCGGAAAAGAAAATAACCGCAAAATTAAGATATTTTGAAATCAAATATGTAATAGCATCACAGTTACCCAAAAACATGAGAGTTCTTTATCAAAGTAATGCGTAGCATGGATATAGACTAAATAAACAGTACATTTCAAAGATAAGTAGCTTCACTAATGAGTAAGTAATTAAAACACATTTTAACATGACGATTGTCGCCGAAATAAAATGATTATCAAACAATTCAAGCTGGTAATAATTGCAAAGCTATATTGTGTATAGAACTATAATTTTATGTTAAAATCTTATACTGTTTATGATATAATTATTAAACAATAATAAATATTGAAATATTAGAAGCATTAAGGTATGCTTTAACAGTCCCATTTCATTTGTTAATTTACTTCTTCGAGTTCATACAGCTCGTAATGCTTAATCGCATTCACATATATATGTACACAAGAGCCAAGTCCTGTCCTTCTGCATTTACATATGAGGATATTACATCAAGATGTAAACTTGCAAGCAATATACCTCATACAAGCTTGAAAAATGGTAAAGGGTTTGAAGAACTAGCTCACGTGTGGCATCTGCCACCTTCCATCCCATGTCTGTTAGGGGCAAGAAGGTCTGGAATGGGAATAATAGCTTGATTCATTATGAGCTCTTCTTGTGTGAAATGAGCAGGAATTACTGGTCGAGAACGTGTGTTCAGGACCTGAAGACCTGCGAAACATAGCATTAACAGCACTGTCGACACTTACATTGTCTTGACCATACAGTTTTCAAAAAGGATATTTGCTGTATTTTATACTTCATCATCATGATCAGACAGTTGTCTATATCAAAGACCTTCGATGAGAGTTTTGCACTGGCTCTGAAAATTGCAGATTTTTAACGAGTCCACAGAAATATGATGTATCACTGCCAGGGGGTGCATGAAAAAAAGTTAAATTTCTACGTAACTCTTCAAATATTAATGAGTTATCTATCTAACACTGCGTACATGATTTATCTAATGCATGAATGTATTTTCGTATTTTACGTTGGTTAAGCATTCATAAGCACTGAACATTGCGTTTCATCTGGGCACCTATTTGTTTTCAAATAATTCATTTATCTATACATAACACCCATTCTTGGTATTATACATAACACCCATTATATGTATAAGCTAGTCCCTGTGTGCAAGCTCTGCTCTTACACATCCATAGGTTTATGGAGCCTGGTCTACAGTGACAGGTATATATGACTCTCCTTGCCACTTCTGTATAACAACAGTAAGTAATGAGTCTTATGCTTGCACGATTGGCATGAAGTGATAGTGTAGTCAGTTCCACTAATAGCTGGTTGAAAGATGACCAAAATGAACAAATATCTGCATTATTCCGGAACAGCTTAATTGACATATTGATAGCTGTTGCTTGCTTTGCTGATACAACATCATATTCTTTTGATGAAAATGCTTTTCATTCAATACTATTACGAAACACTGGGACACTTTTCCATACATCCATATGACTTTTGACAATAACAACAAAATTAGATCGATCATTGTTTGGAATGGTAAAGTAAAAGACATTATTCAAACAAGACTGACATTGAAGTTGCACTTCAGTAATAATACTACAACTTCTAGACCATATCAAGATGAATACGTGGTCTTATATGGTAACTAGGACTCGCAGAGTATATAAAAATTAATTCCATTCAGTGTCAAATGGTGGGTAAATATGGGCAGCCTGTTGTCTGGTGGCACTTGAGTTTTGTTTAATACATTAGGATCATGTTGAATCTGTTTCTTTTTTATTCCTTGTAACGGTAGCATAAACATTAAATGACATTACCAACGCAAAGACAGGTCAATGTCTGGACATTGGAAACAATAAACGCAGTGAGTATCCACACAAATATACATTAATTTCAGATATTGCACATTGCAAGAGTATGTTTCTAAAAACTAAAGTAAGTAACTAACAGCTATCAGATTTTCAGATATGTATTTAGTTAACAAGTTCCATTCCAACATGGTATTAGTTATAATATAAATTGTAATAAATAAAAGTATTAATTTTGCAATTTATGTTTCCAGATTTAGAAAACATGATCTTTTTCCGTCAGCTTACTGTGACATAATAGAACTGTAAGAACAATTCTAAATTAATTAAAAAAAAATAGCATTTCTGTATACTTTTTCCTTTGTGAACAGAAACATGGAATTCAACATTGGTATGTATGTATTAATGTATGTATGTACAAATGTATGTATGTATGTATGTATGTATGTACGAACGACAGCCTGCCTGCCTGTGTAAGATATTGAAAATGAACTTATTAAAAGTGTGACAAGATACTTTTGACACTGTAGTCTAATTGCGACTTCTAATACATGTACACTAAAACAGTGCTGGATGTGTCCGACAAACATTTCAAATTTACCATACGAGGGTCCGGCAAATAGTTCGGTCACTGTCTATGGATTTCTTAAGTGCTCGTTTTTCCAAATTATTTTCATTACAAATCTTTAAAGTATCCCCCTTTACCGAAACATACATTGGTATCCTTTTTATCCAACAGCGAAAAGCAGATAAATAGTCTTCTTTTTGGATCTGTATTAGACACTGATAAATGGCGCCTCCAAGAGAATTTCTGGACTTATTTTTCCTTCCAGAAAAAATTCTCTTTATGCCTTGGAATGGAAATAAACAATATCACAGGGACTCGGGTCAGGTGACTAAGGAGGATAGTTTACCACTTCCACCTTTTCAGAAGCCAAAAAAAAGACCTAATAACCTAGCACTGGCACAGGCGTTGTCGTGTATAAGATGGACTCTTGAAAACGGTGATTCTATTAGTCTACCGATGGTTTAATTACATAAAATTAAGTCTTTGTTCATCTTTTTATATAGATACAAAATCATTCCATCGTACAAAATATTATGAATGTTACGTTTTTGATTTCTCTGACGTTTGTTTCAGTTTAGATCATATGTCGGTTCATTTTAGACCTTACAACTCTCAATACAGTTATTGTACTACCTTCATGCAACTGGTCTTCTGACATGTACAATTGTAAAAACAGCAGGTATCACATATGATCTAGTGGTCTAATTTAGTCTATTATAGCTTTCTTCAAAATTCGATGCTAATGTTGCTTGATGGTCAGTAAAAACGTACATTTACTTACAAATAAACGCAAAACTTTAGTTTGTCTCTTTAACTAAACCAGTTAGATACTTTTAATGTCACCGACACAACAGAACATTTTCTGCGCTTGTGTCATTCACTTGGTAAAGTTTACTAGTCAGGCCGAAGCTACTTGTTTTTTCGAAAGAAGTCTAGGTTTAACCAGTCTATCATGTGCATCACTATACATAACACTATCGGAATTGGTCAATGCTAAAGTTTCTTGATACGACAGTCACAATGTGTAAATTAATGCACAATATTAAAATTTAAATTAATCTTCGTCCTGAGAACTTATCGTGTGAGTGTAGCTGTATCAGTTACATTACAGTTCTGTCACTACTATGGACATATTATGACTTCCCGATTACTGATGAAACAATTTCAACTTATAGCCTTACATGTCGTAAGCATGAAGCATGATGTCTCAGCACCTACTACTAAACTGCCCGTAAGATATTTACTAGATAATGTATGTATACATGCATTCAAACAAATTAAAAACTAAATGAAGTGAAACAGAGGAGGATCTTTAATTAAAAAAAATATAGCATTCATTTTCATCAATAATGGCCCCTGTAAAATGTGTCCATTTCCATAGTTCAAGAGTTGTTAAGGAGGTAGTATACCTTAACATTTGTATGTGTGCATCACCAATCGGAAGCTAACGTGACGATTTACGACAACATTTACGACAACTTAATGTGTTTGTATATTTATTATTCTGAAGAAAAAGATCATTTACCTGCGTCTGAGCTGATGTTTAATAATTATATAATGTTTAAATAATGAATTAATTATCGCAGAAATATTATTGCCTTAAAATAACGTCATCGACGTCATGATGTTACTGTCAGTTACCGCGAATATTGTATAGCTTTTATTTTTGAAGTACGTAATTCTGAGCAATTATCTTTATTTAAACTATTTTAAATAGCATTAAAGCGACTAGCCCACACATCGTGATGTCAAATTTAAAAAATCAAAATATTGCTATATTCATCTAGTATATGCTGCATATTCGATGTTCTAACAGTGTATTTTTCATCAAATTCTGTTGTGTTCCTAATAATTTTAAGATAAAAACATTCGTCTACAACTTCTAATAAGGGTTAAACTTTCCAGGTTTATAAAAAAAAACGGAATTCCCGTCAGCAAGCACCTTGCAAACATCAAGTGACAATGAGAGAAAATAACACCTAACATGATTGTCAATAGAGCGCACACATATAGGTATCGCACAAGATTATGACATTTTAAACTATACACAAACAAACAATAACATAAAAAGAAGTCAGTGCACTAAGCACGTTAACGCTGCAGTCAGTGATTTCTCGTTGGCCGAGCGGTTACGGTATTCGTATTATACTTTTTCGTCGTGAGTTCGATTTCAAGACTCGTTGAATTTTTCTTTAAAACTGTCTTTGATTTGATTTTCTTCAATACGATTCAAATAAGACAAAACGGGTTAGTAAATCTAGTTCTAAGATGTTCACTAAAATTATATATGTCACAATTGACACTTAATTATGTTTAAATACACTCCACTTTTAATATGATCTAATGTTGTTTAAGTTTTCCTGTGATATTTTTAAAGCTGTACGTGTTAGTTTTATAAGTTTTATAACAATCTTATACTTCAGTTTAATAAAAGCATTGCTCGACCATAATTTCAGGATCGATTTATTTAATAATATATCAATTTTAAACGAAAATAAGAAACGAAACAATCAATTAGAAACCAGTAAAAAGACTGATACAAAGTATGTAATGCAAACTCGACGAAAATGAATAATTCGATACCGTAACCGCTCGGCCAACAAGGAATCACTGACTAAATCGTAAACATAGTGTACTGACTTAATTTTATGTTATTGTTTTGTTTTGACTTCTAAACGACAGAATACTGTACGCTACCTATAGTTTGGTTGTTTTTGTACTTTTAATAATGGAACGGTAATGGTATTCAGTACGATAGTGGTTCTTACCCAAATAAGGCAAAGTAAATCATATGATTTCCCTTATCGGTGGACAAGTCTATAAATTGAACTACGCAGTTTCTGGTTAGCTGCCGAAGTGATGATAGCGTCTAAAATACTGTTAGTCGGCCCGCTTAGCTCAATAGGGAGAGCGCAGATCAACGGATCTCGGGGTCGTGAGTTCGAGCCCTGGGCGAGGCGTATGTTGTCTGTGGCGATTTGATAAAAGACATTGTGCCTGAAATCATTCGTCCTCCACCTCTGATTCATGTAGAAGTCGGCAATTACTTGCGGAGAAAAAGTTTGTACTGGTACAGAATCCAGGAACGCTGGTGAGGTTAACTGCTCGCCGTTGCATAACTAAAATACTGTTGAAAAACGGCGTTAAACCCAAAAACAAACATAAAATACTGTTATGTCGCGTCTCGATCTAAATTTATCAATGTTTACAAGAATAAAGCTTTGCATCGGTTTATAACAGTTCATGAGAAACACTGCAAACACTCGAATATTCCCGTAATTCTTGAAACTATAAGCTAGATATATGAAACAGTGGCGGCATTTTGCCTTCCGTTGAAAAGTTATTTTAACAAGAGGGCCAAGATTACCCTAAGTCGCTCACCTGAGTAACACGCCATAACAGTGTAAACATGTTTGACCCAGTGATTTCACGGATACATATATTCAGACCAATTTTCATTAAGATTGGACCAAAAATGTGTCATCTTGAGTGTTAACAAGCATTTACTTCTATTTGACCTAGTGACCTACTTTTTAACCCAACTTGAACTAGGTTCGTTTTTGTTTAAGATTGTTTAAAACATTCTGACAAAGTTTCGGGAATATACGAGGGAAAAGTGGGAAAGAAGTGGCCACTAGAGTGTTTACAAGCTTTGCCTTTAATTTGATCTAGTGACCTAGTTTTTAACCCCACATAACCCAGATTCGGAATTGTCCAAGTCTTTATAATAACAAATATTCTGACCAAGTTTTATGAAGAATGAAAAATGTGGCCCAAATGTAAACAAGCTTTTTCTTAAATTTGACCTGATGACCTAGTATTTGACTCCACGTGTACAAGATAAAAATTCTTCCAAGAGTTCACGCAGACAGACATTCTGACCAATTTTCATGTATATCAAAGAAAAATGCAGCCCCTATTGCATACACAAGGTTTTTCTTTGATTTTATCAGGTGACCTAGTTTTTGACCCCATATAACCCAGATTCGAACTTGGACTACAGATGATCAAGATAAACATTTCAACTAAGCTTCATGAGGATACGGTCATCAACGTGGCCTCTAGAGTGTTATCAAGCTTTTCCTTTAATTTGTCCGGATAACCTAGTTTTTGATCCCACATGACCCAGATTCAGATAAAACCTAGAGGTCATCAAGACAAACAATCCGACCAATTCTCATTAGTTTCAAACATACTCTGCGGACTCTAGAATGTTAAAAAGATCTTCCTTTGATCTGGCCTAGTGACCCAGTTTTTGACCTCACATTACCCCGTTTCGAAGTTGGTCTAGAAATTATCAAGACAAACATTCTGACCAAGTTTAATAAAAATTGAGTCATAAATTTGTTGTCTTGAGTGTTCACAAGCTTTTCGTTTGATTTGACCTGGTGATCAAGGTTTTGACCCCACATGACCTAGATTTGAACTTGACCCTGAGGTTATCAAGACAAACATTCTGACCAATTTTCATTATTATTTTTATCATTATTATTATCATGATTATTTACCATGTTTTTATAGCGCTCTCTATATCATCTATAGAATAAACGTTTAAAAGCGCTGTACAAACAACATAATCACAGAACGATATGGACACACAATACAACACAAAAATACACACATATATGCGTGTGCGCGCGCGCGTGTGTGTGTGTGTGTGTGTGTGTGTGTGTGTGTGTGCGTGCGTGTGTGTGTGTGCGTATCTGTGTGTGTGATGTGTTTAAGAGAGATTGCGTTTTTGGAACTTGGCTTTCCCTGTTGGATATTCGTTTTTTGGAAGGTTATTGGTCCTACCGAATGTCCCGCATGCGCCTTAAATAATGTCAAAATGCACAAAACCATATTATTCAGCTATAAATTACAATGAATTTCTTTTTGGATAGGTATCTTTCTGTCGGACTGTAGAACAATGAATAGCTTTAATTACTATATTCTTAAAATTCTTGAGATATATAAAAAAGTCGTTTAATTTATCGTTGTGCATGAAGTCAAATGATATAGAAGCGAAGCTTATATTTGTAATGTTTTGTGCAAAGTTATATTTTTATATGCCGCCGTATACTGTATCACAATGTCCTCACGGGTCTAAGACATCCTGGAATGTTTATAGATAAACCTGTTTACTTGTAAGCAACACCTTACCTGCGAGTAATTCCATTACATCATTATACATTCTGACCAGAGGCAGAGACAGGCAATAAATATCAACATCCACCAATGTTTTGTTTGTTGCTATTGCAAACCAACGTCATGCTTTTGGACTCAACCATTTAGTCGACTGACAATGTAAAGCAAATTTATTTTGATATGCACCTTTAGCCCATTCATGGTACTTTTACTTGAGAACTTGTAGCTATCTATATGTACCGTTTTACGCACCAAAAATCGTCCATTATTTGAAATTACTTTCTATGCTACCATATTATTTCAGTTATAAACAGTATTTTTATATGTTTCTCAACCAAGTATGAAAGCATAATTCCGTTTAAGAACAATAATCTCCCTTTTCCCAATGGCCATTTGCAAGCTAGAGAATTCACATGTTTCCTACTTAACCAGTTTCTGGATAACCATTTTCGGACAAGTGGTAACAATTGCTTGACTAAAATTATAACTTTCTGTACATTTATTCGAGGATGAACATTTATATTTGAGAATATCTATATTGATTTCAAATGATCCTAATAACATGCATGCCCCCTGTAATTTGATAACGACCATCGGGAAAATCAGTTCGGGGAAAGACGGAAGAACAGGCCGTCTACTATTCTCAGGCAGAGGTTTAACATCAAGTGCTTTGAGAAAAAAACATAAAAAATTTTAATGCCTGGTGCAAGACTATTTTCAGAACATCTTCTTAAAACTTCTGTGATTTCACGAGTCCAAAGAAACAAAAATTGCAATGCTGCGAATTACCTTTGAAAGCATAGAATCCGCCTCTGATCTCCAGTTTTACTTACATTTTCATCTTGTACAAGCTGACCATTTTTCTTGGAGAGAAATCCCGATGGAAATCTCGAACTGGAAACACACCATGCATGCTTTCATGCTAAAATATGTTATTATTTATGAATAAAATAATGTCTTCATAAATTCTGTAAAAATATGGCTTGTATTTCACAAGTACAAAACAAACCATTCCGTATTGTACAGAAAACTGTGTTTTGCATACGACCGCACTACGTTCATTAATTAAAATATTTGACCTGAACAGGTTCTTTAAATAGGACTCGATCGAAAAAAAAAGCACTTTAAGGAGAGTACTTCGTCATCTTTTGCTAAATAACAAGAAGCTGGACGTTTATAATAAAAGGGTCATTATAACAGTGGCTTGATCTGGGAAATGTATTCGGCTGTCGTCGGATAACACGAGGCGCCGAATATAACCAATTGTCACAAGTCTCCTCAGTATCTAAGAAACTGGATTATTGATTGAGTTGAATTTTCTACTACAAATGTTACACGGGTTTAAATTAAGTTATTGCGTCTTTACAGCAATAATGTCTTAAAAGCTAGTGTAAGACACACTATGAGACTTGTAAACGTTATATTACTCAAAAAAGATATGAGATGACTCACTAAATTATGTCAATTTTCCAAAATCGTACAATGAACAAAATATCTAATAATTTTCTAAAAGTAATTTAATATGCATTCACATTGATAAAGAAAATTGTCGGTTCTGTTTTGTCAGCTGGTAAAATTACGTGTTCATGTCATTAAGCGTATGTGGTCCAGTGTCATAGACCTGATAAATTCGACCGTGTATTGTGCTTTTTGATATTTGTGCCTGTGTTATTTTAGGTTGGTCTAGCTGTAGATAACATACAAGAATTCCAAAAAGAAGCCGGTCTCGCCAAGAAGGAAATGCAAGTAAGTGTGTATGGTAATGTATTATTGAGTCATGTCTTCGGCAAACAGTAAAAGAAGAACTTCCTGATGCACTGAGCACATCAAACGCATTTACAAGCCTAACATCGAAACCGAGCCACATGTTATTTGGAGTTTTTTCCAAAGTGTTCATAATTTGTTATAAGAATATGTAGGCAATAAAATATTTTTAAAAATTTCTTTTTGCTAAAATTATGCCAAACAGACCAACAAGTTTATCCATTTTCTACAACATCAAAGACACACAAAAGATAAACTGCTACAAATGGTAAGAGATGAAAATCTTTCACTCTATCATTAACATGATTAATGTCGATTTTCTTTCGAATTGATGATCTTAATATTTTTTTGTTGATTGATGCATATAACACATTTGTTTACGCAATATGTGTTCTTAAATAAGTATAGAAGAAATGAAATATACAAGTTATATAGAATGGAAGGCATTTCTAGAAACAAAATAATGTTGATTCAGCGAATGCCCGAATTGTAATTAACGTGTTTTTACGTTTAGTGCGTATATGCGAAATACAATTCTCTAATGCAGAAACAAAATGTATCTTAATAAATAAAAATATAGTTACACCTAAAATACTGTTCCGTGTTATACATGTGAAATGGCAACAATGGGTATTTGCTAGATATATAAACGAAATAAATAACGCATTCAGTGCAAACAACGGCGGTTGTTCAAAGATTAATCGTTGTCTATAGAAAGAACCGAGTTCAAATGTAATATGTTTAAGATTCAAACTGAGAAAGAATGCGTGACATATTGAAATAATAGAAATATAATGTTTTATGTCATATTATCTGGTTGAGAAAAAAGTGTTGAGACATACGATCGTAATTCAGATTCAGTTAGAATTAATGGTAATTTAAAGACACCTCAGCGAGAAGGTATTTCAAAACAATGCCTTCTTTTGCCATCGCGTGAGTTAGAGATTCGCCTTGAGGGAATCTTTTATGATACTCTAATCTATGTGGTTCTTGCAAGTTATCGTCATTTTTGAACTTACAAAACATAAGGATCGATTGAACATATTTCACAATTATTATCTTAGAAAGTACTCTAGAAAATATTGAAACAATTCAAGGAAACAGAAGCTAATATATTTATACACTTCTTCCCTAGAATGCTACAATACTTTCGGCAAGCTATATCTCATATCGTTCAATTTCAGGTTAGATTTGCTTTGGAATTGGAGAGCCTTTCAGTGTCTTGGATATTTAGCAAAATTTCAAGCGCTTTACGCTGCGATCGAAATGAGAATGACAGAGAGACACATCCAAGGGGAGACGAAAGTGAGAACGACAATTTTGTTGAGATTTTACAGCCAAGTAAACAGAACTGGCTGCAGAAGAAGATTGGAAAATCATGGAAATTAACTGAAAAGGATATAAAAGCGGCATTAGCTTCTGGGACAGTACGTATTTTATGTAGTTAATGATTCGATATAACCAAATCAAAATATATGCCTTAGTTTTAAATCCAATGCCTCATTCAATTATTCACATTCAACAACAGGATCAGGGGCTAGAAGCAGGTGCGCATCATTCTGATACTGTACTTGAACTGTTATCTTTGGTTTTATTTGATTACTCGAAAGGCCATTTCTCTAATAAGACTTTAACAATTGTCGGCATCAGGAATTCAATGCCCATGTATGTATTTATTACAATACAATACAATACAATATTGGTTAATTTGTAATACAAGGCCACCGTCCCAAAATACAATCAATATGGCATTAGTTTTTGTACAATGTAATGACATTATAATTAAATGTATTCTTTAACATTCTAGATATACTATTTGAATATTGGAAGAAATTTACCAAAGTTTTATCATATTGCGAATGAAAAGGTAAACACTCAAAAACTATTCTTTGTAGACTGTTGACGTATCTTATGGATTTTGACAGAAATGTGTTGAGAGACTGAGTAGGACCTTTTATACTTGAAATACACATAATCGATACAGAAGTTACAGTAATTTACTAGAATTAGTAACTTTGTATTTATTTTGAAAAATGTCAAATATTACATCAATAATCACATAGGTAACGCATTATTTAACATTTTAATAATAATGATAACTGTTCACGTAAATCATTTTTAAGCTTTGTCTAACACAGCTTAAGGAGTTTGTATTAGTATTCTTTTAAACATAGTTTATTTAAAGCAGGTTCCGTTAACACTATTCAGTCTGTACACATGTGCTTATGTCTGTAAGATGTAAAAGTTACATATTTAAGTCTGATATTTTCGACTTCCTTCAGTCGAAAGCGTTAACTAAGAATCTCGAAAGTGAGAAAATACTGTCCGTTTCACAGTCACTCATTATTCTTATAAACACCTGTACACAAATTATCGAAGATGTCCATTCTCGTATCTTTCTCTTAATGTATGGTACAGCGGACAAATTAAGAGAAAATGAATCTCGTTTTCAATAGTGTAAATGTTCATACTATGGCAGTGTGTATGGCAAGCCAATTGTCCAATAATTACGTGAACCCCGGTTCACGGTCGAAAAACTAGGATTAACGATCGATAAACTAGGTTTTTCAAATACTAACCTATATTTTCGAGTGAAAACATCAGATAACGGGCGTAAACCATAGTTTACGCTCGTGAACCCAGGTTTACGTTCGATAAACTAGGTTTCTCGATTGAACTATGAATTTCGGTCGTTATCCTATGTTTACGACCGTAAACTTAGATTTACGAACGTGAACCTACGTTTACGAGCGTGAACTATGGTTTACGACGTTATCCTATGTTTTCGCTCGAAAAAAATAGGTTAGTATTTAAAAAACCTGATTTTACGTTTGAAAAACCTGGTTTTATCGAACGTAAACCTAAGTTCACCTTCGTAAACATAGGTTCGCGCTCGAAAATATAGGTTCAGGTCCGTAAACTATGGTTCACGGTCGTAAACATAGGTGCACGTCCGTAAACATAGGTTCATGGCCATAAACCCATGTTCACGCCCGAAATTCATTGTTGATTCTATAATCCTAATATATCGACCGTAAACCATGGTTTACGTTTGATAAACTAGGTTTCTCGATTGAACTATGAGTTTCGGTCGTTATCCTATGTTTACGATCATTATCCTATGTTTACGCTCGTAAACCCCGGTTCACGCTCGTAAACCTTAGTTAACGAACGTGAACCTATGTTTACGACCGTGATCTGGGGTTTACAATCGTGAACCCATATTAACGAGCGTGAACTATAGTTCACGGCGTTATCCTATGTTTTCGCTCGAAAATAAGGGTTATTATTCGAAAGACCTAGTTTTACGTTCGAAAAACCTAGTTTATCGATCGTTAATCCTAGTTTTTCGACCGTGAACTAGGGTTCACCTAATTATTGGACAATTGGCTTGCCATATTGTTACAAATCGATAAACACGGTTTTACGAAGGTAAACTGTAGTTCACGGCCGTAAACCTAGGTTCACGCTCGTAAATATAGATTCACGACCGTACACATAGATTTACGGCCGAAATTGATAGTTGATTTCATAATCCTAGTATATCAATCGTAAACCATGGTTTACGTTCGATAAACTAGGTTTCTCGATTGAACTATGAATTGCGGTCGTTATCCTATGTTTACGACCGTAAACTTGGGTTTACGAACGTGAACCTACGTTTACGAGCGTGAACTATGGTTTACGACGTTATCCTATGTTTTCGCTCGAAAAAATAGGTTAGTATTTGAAAAACCTGGTTTTACGTTTGAAAAACCTGGTTTATCGAACGTAAACCTAAGTTCACGCTTGTAAACCCAAGTTCACGTCCGTAAACATAGGTTCACGCTCGAAAATATAGGTTCAGGTCCGTAAACTATGGTTCACGGTCGTAAACATAGGTTCATGACCGTAAACCCATGTTCACGCCCGAAATTCATTGTTGATTCTATAATCCTAATATATCGACCGTAAACCATGGTTTACGTTTGATAAACTAGGTTTCTCGATTGAACTATGAGTTTCGGTCGTTATCCTATGTTTACGATCGTTATCCTATGTTTACGCTCGTAAACCTCGGTTCACGTTCGTAAACTATGGTTTACGACCGTAAACTAGGGTTTACAATCGTGAACCTACATTTACGAGCGTGAACTATGGTTCACGGCGTTATCTAGACTAGCCAGTAGACTGATAATAATATATTTCCACATTTTTTCCTTTTTTGACGAATTGAATTTCATAGAGACAAAAGCCAGTCTATTTAAGAGATTTTCACAGAGGAATGATGTTGAAATTATCAGTCTAGTACAATCCGAAATGCTCTCTGAGGGATGATTGGCACCTATGGCTATTAGATTACCCATGGATAATTTGGTACATCATGCTAGTGGTCAAGTGTTATGCTGCGGATCATAAATCTGTCTTAAGAACCATTTTCATCTAGAATAAACCACTTTGCTTTTTAGCTCACCTGACACAAAGTGACAAGGTGAGCTTTTGTGATCGCGCGGTGTCCGTCGTCCGTCGTCCGTCCGTGCGTGCGTGCGTCCGTAAACTTTTGCTTGTGACCACTCTAGAGGTCACATTTTTCATGGGATCTTTATGAAAGTTGGTCAGAATGTTTATCTTGATGATATCTAGGTTAAGTTCGAAACTGGGTCACGGGCCTTCAAAAACTAGGTCAGTAGGTCTAAAAATAGAAAAACCTTGTGACCTCTCAAGAGGCCATATATTTCATAAGATCTTCATGAAAATTGGTCAGAATGTTCAACTTGATGATATCTAGGTCAAGTTCGAAACTTGGTCACGTGCCGTCAAAAACTAGGTCAGTAGGTCTAAAAATAGAAAAACATTGTGACCTCACTAGAGGCCATATATTTCATAAGATCTTCATGAAAATTGGTCAGAACGTTCATCTTGATAATATCTAGGTCAAGTTTGAAACGGGGTCACGTGCCGTCAAAAACTAGGTCAGTAGGTCAAATAATAGAAAAACCTTGTGACCTCTCTATAGGCCACATTTCTCATGGGATCTGTATGAAAGTTGGTCTGAATGTTTATCTTGATGATATCTAGGTCAAATTCGAAACTGGGTTATGTGCGGTCAAAAACTAGGTCAGTAGGTCTAAAAATAGAAAAACCTTGTGACCTCTCTAGAGGCCATATATTTCATGAGATCTTCATGAAAATTGGTCAGAATGTTATTCTTGATGATATCTAGGTCAAGTTCGAAACTGGATCATGTGCTTCAAAAACTAGGTCAGTAGGTCAAATAATAGAAAAACCTTGTGACCTCTCTAGAGGCCATATTTTTCATGGGATCTGTATGAAAGTTGATCTGAATGTTCATCTTGATGATATCTAGGTCAATTTCGAAAGTGGGTCACGTGCCGTCAAAAACTAGGTCAGTAGGTCAAATGATAGAAAAACATTGTGACCTCTCTAAAGGCCATATTTTTCATGGGATCTGTATGAAAGTTGGTCTGAATGTTCATCTTGATGATATCTAGGTCAAGTTTGAAACAGTGTCATGTGCGGTCAAAAACTAGGTCAGTAGGTCTAAAATAGAAAAACCTTGTGACCTCTCTAGAGGCCATACTTGTGAATGGATCTCCATAAAAATTAGTCAGAATGTTCAACTTGATGATATCTAGGTCAAGTTTGAAACTGGGTCATGTGCCTTAAAAAACTAGGTCAGTAGGTCAAATAATAAAAAAACCTTGGTACCTCTCTAGAGGCCATACTTTTCATGGGATCTATATGAAAGTTGGTCTGAATGTTCATCTTGATGATATCTAGGCCAAGTTTGAAACTGGGTCAACTGCGGTCAAAAACTAGATCAGTAGGTCTGAAATTATTAAAATCTTTTGACCTCTCTAGAGGCCATATTTTTCAATGGATCTTCATAAAAATTGATCTGAATGTTCATCTTGATGATATCTAGGTTAATTTCGAAACTGGGTCACATGCGGTCAAAAACTAGGCCAGTAGGTATAAAAATAGAAAAACCTTGTGACCTCTCTAGAGGCCATATTTTTCATGAGATCTTCATGAAAATTAGTGAGAATGTTCACTTGATGATATCTAGATAAAGTTCAAAACAGGGTCACGTATCTTTGAAAACTATGTCAATAGGTCAAATAATAGAAAAACCTTGTGACCTCTCTGGAGACCATATTTTTCAATGGATCTTCTTGAAAATTGGTCAGAATTTTTATCTTGATAATATCTAGGTCAAGTTTAAAACTGGGTCACATGAGCTCAAAAACTAGGTCAGTAGGTCAAATAATAGAAAAAACGACGTCATACTCAAAACTGGGTCATGTGGGAAGAGGTGAGCGATTCAGAACCATCATGGTCCTCTTGTTTGAAATCTTGATGGTTCCTCTTGCAAATATTTTTATTAACAATAATATTATAATCAGTATATTTCTGAAACTGAAGAATGGATTTTAAAAGTTTCTTACAGCATGTCATTATCAAAAGCATATTTTAAAAGATATGTTGAGTTCAAGTTTATTCAAACGATAAAGAAACTGCTTTGAGTAATAAAACTGTTCAAAGGTGTTTATAAAACTTAGACTTGTTGTCCCATCGGAAAGCCAGTTAATAGTTTGTGTAGGAATTTTCACAGACATTTTTGTACTAAGTAGTCTAAACTCATGTGTATAGACAAAATTATGAGAAAGCTGTACCAAAATTTAAAGAAACACAAGTGTTAGCAAAAATTATTTCTATTCAGTGGCCAAGCACCGTACTGCAGTCACTGCAGCACCAAACAAGAAAAAAAAGATGGTTAATGTTCTTAACAAAGATTGATAAATAACAAAACTATTCAAGGTCGATGCATATATGGTGCACCATTCTAATTGCCAGATATCTCATGCTAATAGGTAAATACGATATTCTCTCTTTCATAATAAATGCGAAAATTTCAAATACCTAATGTTTATTGCTGAAAGATAATGCTAATTGTCCACTGATTGTTTGTTTGTTTTGGGTTTAACGCCGTTTTTCAACAGTAGTTCAGTCATAACGGCAGGCAGTTAACCTAACCAGTGTTCCTGTATTCTGTACCAGTACAAACCTGTTCTCCGCAAGTAACTGCCAACTTCCCGACATGAATCAGAGGTGGATGACTAATGATTTCAGACACAATGTCTTTCATCAAATAGTCATGGAGAACATACGCCCCGCCCGAGGATCGAACTCACGACCCCGCGATCCGTAGACCAACGCTCTTACCTACTGAGCTAAGCGGGTGGGCTAATTGTCCGTTGATTTTATGAAATAAGGATCATGTCTTTTGAGTTTGATTTGAAGCACTTGCATGTTCTACCATGTCATGCCAACATCGGGCAATACATGTAATCATTCCGCTTTGAATGGAGGGCCGGTGCGCCATGCTAATTGCCGAATGTCAGTTTTAATGCTAAATGCCAATATCTTAATGCTAAATACCAATTTTTTAACGCTAATACTCTATTACCTTAGTAACTTATTTGTCATTTAGCATTTGGTAATTAGCATGGCGCACTGTCCTTCCATAGTACTGTTTTGCCTTCGCATTTGACAAGTATGACTCAATGTTTAAGATTTAGCATTTGGCATTAAATATTTTGCATTTGGCATGTGGCATTTTTCAAATGAAAGGGCAGAGGTATAAAGATAACTTCCTAATGCTATATATTTTATGCCAAACATCAGATGCTTACTTGTATATAGAGTATTAAGCATTTTTGAAGTTAAAATGAAGTATCTAGTAAATTGAACAAGCCTTCCAAGAAACTGTACTTTTATCAACTAAATAGCAAAAAGACTGGCGATTAATTGAACAAATGCAGTACCTTATAAGAGATATGTAATTGAATGTTAATATGTAGAGTTACCTTTTCAACACCATTAACATTATGAAACCAAATATCTCTATTTAACATTATATTTTTTTACATAGTTATCAATTAATTTTTTATTTTAACAACATTTAGCTCTGCTAATCTTTACCAAAGATTATACAAGTCTGGGGCTTTCTTGATTTGTAAAGAAGTACATAACTATTTGGAGTTAACTGAAGAATATAGTATGCAACATACGAAATTTGCACAAATAAGAAACTTACAATAATTATAAGCTTAAATGTATTTCTAACTATGAGACTTTTCTATCTTCTGCAGAAATACCAATTTTGAAGAACAAAATGTGCTTTCATGTATTTACATACAGATTTTTAAAGCTAAAAACTCATCCAATTAATGTGACACCTGCATTAGATTCAGAAAAGCCATATACCATCTAACAGAATACATGATAAGAAGAAATGAAAGCATTCTGTCCGAATATTCTCTGAGCAAGATAGCAGATTTATGTGTCTCTACTTGTGTTTCACTGTCCTTCAAATACAACTCTTTAATATGCATTTATTCAGCCCTGAACCTGGATATTCCTTTATGCACCAAGAGGTGATACCACTATATATGTGCATTCCATCTTTTACCTTACAAATATCACTAATGCTAACTTTTCCGCTAGCAGTTCAGGGTGGGGGTAATTCCATATGTCTATTTTATGACAAGCCATAGGAAATGTGTATCTTTCAGATTTTCCAATCCAACTTCAAGTACCAAGTACAGACAAATGAAATTCATTTCTGTTAAAATTTTAACTCAGCTGACCCCTGCAGTTGTAAATCCCTGCTACCAGATGTTATCAATGAGTTACATAAACATGTGGCAGTAAACCACTGATCTCTATCAGTTAGGCTGTGGTCAGTTCTTGACATTGATTGATAACAAACCTAAAAAGAGGTTTGTGAATTTTCGGATTGTACTAGACTATGATATTGGACATAGAATATAGACTGGCTCAGTTCACTACATTTAATCATAAAAATGTAAAAAAGATAATATCATAGTCTAGGAGCTAGTCTATGCGTTATCCTATGTTTTCGCTAGAAAATATATGTTATTATTCGAAAAACCTAGTTTTACGTTCGAAAAACCTAGTTTATCGATCGTTAATCCTAGTTTTCGACCGTGAACTAGGGTTCACATAATTATTGGACAATTGGCTTGCCATAAGTGTGGACAAAATCTATAATTCCTATCAATTTTTAGATGTCTTCCTTTTTCTATCATAAGAGCATGACTAGAACATCTAAAATTCGACAACATATGTTTTTGCATATACGTGAGTGGTAGAGATAGGTATTTCTCCGGGTTAAGAGCACTCTTATACAGTTTATAAGACAACGATTTCGACGAATTGTTAATTTCCGAGGATAACGACTGGTAAGCACAATCCCTAAGTCTGTTTCTAAAAACTTGTAGGAAAACCGACGGGTCGCCAACGTCGTTTGCGATCCACACATAACCAAATCCATACCGGTATAGTAAACGTTTTATATAAGTTGCCCATGGTATGCGACCAATTTCATCTAAACGTTTAAGCATGAAATAGCACTGTTTGGGGTACCTCTCTCTTGGCATATGTAATAATTTAGTGCAGTATTTGACATATTTTGAAATGTAAGTTACTAACAACGGATATCGTCCACATCCACTAAGGGCAAAGAAATTTGCAACATTTTGGTTCAAGCACGCTAGTCGTTTACAAAAATGGACTTGTACTTGTTCGATAACTGAACATTGTTGATATCCCCATATCTCTGCTGAGTATGTTAAAATCGGTTTAACTGTTGCATCAAATAATTTAAATGCGTCTTTATGGTTTAAATAACCAAAGTGTTTTTCACATTTAAATATTGCGTTTACAGCTTTATTCGCTTGTAAGGCCAAAGTTTCTTGGGTTTTGGACCAACAAAGTTTCGGTGTAAAAATGAACCGAGATACTTGTACCAAGAGAAAACTTCGACTTCTCTCCCTTTTTATGTCCATTTCTCGTTTCGTCTTAAATAACCACCTTTTCGAAAAACCATTATTTTTTATTTTTCTAAGTTTAGTTTCATCCCTGTTTCATCGAAAAAGTCACTGACGGCATTAATCTTATGCTGAAGTTTTAAAACAGTTTCTGCAACCGTTGACACGTCGTCTGCGAACATCAGTGCAAATACATCCGGTATGTCATTTGTAATAAAAAATCCAGTTCCACATTTCGATTTTAAGAAAGTTGATAAGTCATTGATAAAAAGTGAGAAAATAATTGTCGAACTAACACAGCCTTATTTTGTACCAATTTCGCACGTGAAAAAGTCTGTGATACCGCCATTTGTTTTAATACAAGATTTCAGCTGGCCGTACATTGATTTAAATACTAACAAAAGTTTACTATTTTCAACAATACCTTTACGTACTAAACTATTCTTAAGCTGAGTATGTATACAGTTGTCATATGCTTTCATATAATCAATGAAGAAAACATAAACACGTCCTTTCCTTTTCGATAAGTACTTTTGTATTATAGCTTGCAAATTAAATATATTGTCTACAGTGGAATAGCCTCGCCTAAATCCTGCCTGAGATTCATCTATTACACAGTTACTTTCTGCCCAGAATGTAAGACGGTTACTAAGGATTTTCATGAACAATTTACTCAGACAATTCATTATCGAAATTGCTCTGTAATTGTTTGGTTCGTTCTTTGGGCACTTTTTTTGCACTGGGGTAATCAAACTCTCACACCAATCCGACAGAAATTGCCCGGATGAAAAAAATTCACAATATTGTTCACAATAAAGGAAACGATAATTATTGAATTAATTGTAATTTCCCATTTTTGCATCTTAAATATTGAATATTTGGGACTCCGTTGATATTAAACTAGGGGTTGGTCGTCCCATGGTCGTCACAATGAACACTTCAGTGTTGCGGAAGTATAAACATTTAATATTTTCAGGATAATTTTAGATAAACATTAAATCTGAATAGATATTATTTCTGGAATTGAAGATATGTTATGAATCTGGAAAAAAAAACACGTGGTGATTAATGATGATATAAAAGCCATTTGTCTTTACTTTAAAGAAAAACAAAACATTAAATCAAATTTTACTTTTATAGATCACTATACTGTTTGAAAAGATTAAACAACTTACTCATAGCGTATGTAAACAGTAACTTATATTTATAAATATTTAAAACGTCAGCGATACGTAAAATGAGCATTGATTTGTGTGCTCGATACTGGCACTGTTAAAGTAATAATTTCTCAACTTTGCATTGGTTTCGGTTCATAAATCCAACAGTTGTTGCAGACTAGTTCATATGGTAGGGTGACAATCAGGTCCAATTGTTTTGGACCCAACCATAAAACCTAACAAGCTGAGTCATATATCGAAATGTTCGGCATAGTCTGAAGTTAATCAAAATGCCGGGCTATTAGATGGCAACTTGTGGCGTTTTGAAAAATCCAAGATGGCCGCCAAGATGGCCGCCGAGATCTCAAAAGACACCTATCTGTCTATATAGACAGAATAACACAACTGTTTATTCACTTTTATTTGTTCTTTTAATATAATTGATATGAGTACACATGATTTGTATTATTTGATCACTTTTCAGCACCCAATTGATTATTTATATTTGAATTTTGACTTTTATAGTCAAAATTTTGGATGAAATTGGGGGGTAGGGGGTGGTATTTTCAATGAGGTTGTGTTATTTTTCAATCAGATGTCACTTATTGTTTACTTAGATGTAAGTTAAGATAAAAGCAACTGCAAATGATAACAGTTGCGTGAAGATATGCAGAGTAATAAAGAATTGTGAACAATTAAAGGTGGGTGGGGTAATCTAAAATGAATCTTAGGTATAATTTTTACCGATGTAGCAGCCACAGTAGAATAGTCCTTATAAATTTACATGTTTGTCATTTAGATAATGATATGTTTTAAATTTAATTTTAACAAAAACCTAGAAATATTCTTGGTAAACATTGTTCTGCTTTAAATAGATCTCTTTAAAGCTATGCGCGCCGTCAAACACCGGACATTTCAGATTGATGATATTTTAACTATTCAAACAGAATAAAAGCAGTATGAAAAGTGAAACCAATTATCTACCGGTAAGTTACATTCTGTCATTACGTTTTAAATCTATTAAACCTATCAACTCCATTGAAAAATACAGTAGGATTAATTTCAAGGGGTACTTTTTACTGGTAGGACTTATTTTACGGAACCATGTTTACTATAACACCTGAAGTTTTATGGAGGGAAAATTTGAAAATGTAGAAAAAAGTTTTAAATGTTTGCCACAAACCAAAATACTAGTCCAAATGTAAGTTATGGTGGTTTTACACATTATATATGCATAAATGTATATAAGGATCAATATTTAAGGGAATTTTGTTTAGAATAGATTTATATTCAAATTTGCAGTGTCATCATTGAATGTTGTTTACATGCACTTATTAGTCTTAGATCTATAATGTTGTTTCTAAAATGCATGTGGTGAGATGTTTAAGTTAGACAAGTAGCTCCTATGTTCAGGGTTATTCTAGATAATACAGAAATGATGTTTGGCACATATTTATGTGCATGATTAATTCTGCATATTAGGTAAATTGAAACGGTGTTAGCATAAAATGATGCTCTTCAGATTTATCCCATTTAATTTGCAGTTTGTGTGGGGAGGCCAACTACCATGGAAAAGAAACGAAAACTTACATTTTCTTCAGACTATTGCTGCTTTTGTCAAAAGCAGTTTACTTCAACTGGCAAACAAACACTAAACCCACTTAAGTTTGATACATTGCTATCTATTTGCAAGGAACAAAATAATGAAATATCACAAAATATTGTCGCAAATGAAGACAACATTAGAAATGGTGATGTAAAATTGTCATATCATAAAAACTGTCGAACAAAATTTATATATATAAAACCATTTAATTCCAAACCAGATGTAGAAAATGGTGCCTCTACGTCAAATAGTGATCTTGCGACACCACCAAAGTATACCAGGTCACAGTCAGATCAGTTTAATTGGAAAGAAAATTGTTTCATATGTGGGTGCAAGTGTAGCACCAAACATCGTTCTAAATGGTCAACGGTTGAAGGATCAATTGATGAAAATTCTAAAATGTATTCACAACTGTTAAATATATCTTCATCAAAAAATGACATGAACTTACACTCAAGATTGTTAAGTTGTAAAGGAGATTTGGTGTCTGTGGAGGCTAGATATCATAGGGGCAGTAAAAACAAAAATTGCTTGTCTAAGTATCTGCTGAATTTGCCTAGCCTAAATACTGATAAAGTTCTTGACCAGAGCATTTTAGAAAAAGTATGTACACAGTTAAAAAATGAGTAACATATTGAGATTGAAACAAAACGAAGTGTACTTGAATTGACTGATTTAAAATCGAGAATGATTGAACTTTTTGAAAAACACGGAATGGAAATTGGAGTTTCGATGATGCGCACTAACAGATTAAAAGTTGCCTTTGGAAAAGTTTGGCCGGAACTTATGTTTATTCAACGGGAAGGTACCACCGACCTCGTTTGTTCACGAGAGATTGATGTTGATGAAGCGTTAGCAAAGTATGTCAAGTTACAGAAGTCTTTTCAGTCGGCAGCCGAACAGAATGATATTGAAGAATGCCTATCCAGTGTATTCATAGATGAAAATGCAAATGAAAACACAGTTTTGTATGAAGCAGCTGTTATATTGAGAAGACGAATTCAGCAATCACATGGCCTTGACAATATGTACTTTTCTGAAGATGAGATCAACATTAACGAACAGGTCAAATTCTTAGATCCTTTATTGTTCCAATTTGTAAATTGGGTAGCCTCTGATTCAAAACTAGAAGATAGTCATAATGATCCAGACCAGAGAATAGTATCTGTGTGCTCAGATATCACATATCTAGTTAAACATGTGATAACTCCCAAACACCTCGGATTATCCATATATCTCCACCACTCATTCGGGAGTAAGAAACTGATAGAGGATTTACACAGTCACGGATACACATTGTCTTACAACGAATATAGACAGTTCTTAACATCTGCAGCATTACATGCATCATCCATGCAGAAGAAGACATTTTCAGGTATATATAATAATAAATCTCATGTCAAATATCAGTTACAGTTAAATCTCTATTTAAAGATCACCAATGGTTTCATAAATGTTTGGTCTTTATCAACATGTTATAATGGTCTGACAAGAGTTAAAAATGGTGGTCTTTGCAGACATGTTTTGTAATGGTGGTCATTATTCACAGGTGGTCAAACCGACCACTTATTAAATACCTGCAGACTGCCTTTCATATAAAAGTGCTTTCCGTGAACGGATGACAGCCATTTTAATAATATACAATGTACTTAGTCTAATAATTATTTGGTGTAAACAATATTTATTAATCACAATTCATGTAAAATATGTACATTATATATAACAAAGGTATACAGGATTGAGTAGGAAACTCTGAGCTTATTTGAAATTCTCTCCTTATATAACATTATAATTATACAATACTTATTTAAATACAAATGAAATTTTACAGCAACAATAACAATAATCATTGAAAATTCTTTAAGGTGTAATCATGTTTGGCTGGAGTGTAATCATGATCTTTTTATAAAGGTGCAATTATCCCTGCTCATATGTCACGGGAAGAAAGACCTGATGATGACCTAATCGTAGTTGCAGCGGACAACTGGGACCACAACGAAGCAATGCTTAGTGGGAAACAGTCTACACATGCCATGACAAGTATCCTGGTAACTGGAAGCAACCGGTGTGCATCAGAGCGCATACCTAGAGTGTCAGAACGGTCAATCAATCTATCAAGTCTACCAGGTATAATAAAATAACACGTAGAGTAATATTTTAGTTTTACTATTATCGATATAATATAATAATAAGAAGAACAGTTATATTTTATAATAATGATGATGAGTCTTATTATTATTATTATACAAGAATATTGATATAATAAGTAATAATAAGTAGCAATGTTTTTAAAATGACATGACAGTAAAAGAACATGTTCATTTCATAATATAGGATGTTTGATATTCATGTAAGTAACTGCATAATTATATTGCAAGCTTCCTTGACATTAGCAATGTGAGCATATGAAATTGATACTATTTAGGTGATCAATAAACGATAAGATTAATTCGATAGCGACAGTAAATTCATTGTAATAACATATTTGTTAATAAAGCATTAATGTTGCAGGTGTTGGACTATCAAATACTCTGGTGTACAAGAAACCTACAAGCAGGCCAATTCCACCATTATCTCCAGTTGAGATCAGCGAACTCAAACCATCCGAGCCCGCCGAAACTCAGAAGATACGCACAAATGAGTTAATGTATAACATTAATCGATTAGTAACCACTGAATGTCCGCCGTGGACTGTTTTTCAAACACATGCATTTCCTGATTCAGTTCAAGAACCATCTGAAATTGTGTATAATCCAATCATCATGGCACTTCCAAATGATCCAAACACGGTTTACACAACACTTAAACGCACAAAAGAGCAAGTAAATGCATTGGGTCAATCTGTGTGTCCAGTAATATTTGATATGGGTTTGTTGACCAAAGCTCTGGAAATTGTGTGGTCTAGACCTGAGGAATTTGAAGGTGTTGTACCAATTGAGGGCGGAATGCATTTTCTGATGAGTCCTTTTGGTGGTATCGGATTTATCTATGGTGATGCAGGGCTGAAACACTTATTGGTTGAGTCAGACGTTTTTGCTCGAAACACCGCTGATCATATACTGTCAGGCAAAGACTTTGATCGGGCACTTCGAGCATTGCTTATGGTTGACGAAGTGCTAAACAGGCGCCTGTTGATTAATTTTTTCAGATGGGCAGAGGACTATGGCCACACTATCCCGCTGTCTCTTTTTGAGAAGTTTAAGCTTCTCAACATTAGATCAAATGGATCTGACACAGTGTTGGCTGAAATCGGCAACCAGATCGAGGTGACAATCAGCCCACTTTTGAAAATGTTTCGTGCTGAAGGTAGGCTCAATTCACCACTATTTCAGTTCTGAGATGATTACTTGACTCATGTTTCTTTGCCCCTCAAACTCTACCTTGCAGCTTCAAGGCATGCACTCTGGGATACCTATATGTACAGTAAGACCATATTGTTGCCGTTTCTCTTTTGTTCGAACCGCACTGTGTATGCACGGTACATGCCTTACATGGTGATGAACATGAACCGTCTGCCAGATACTCTGTTATATAGTTTTCAGAAAGGCAAGTTCGTAGCAAAACTCACAGATGGCACGTTTAATTGTGTTTGGATTGATTACGTATTGGAGGTCACTCAGAAATAAAGTCTGAAATCATCAGGTGGAATAGTTGGAATAACACACAATGACAGTGCTTTGATGCGATGGTTCCTATCAAGACCATTAACAGCCAAGTATGCAATGGAGTTTCAATCAGGGCAGAAACCATCACACCATGACCCTGGGAAACATCACACAGATACTCCTTACCATAGGAAAGCATACAATGAGTCTGTTGATCAAATGCTTAAGCTCTTTGAAGAGGATACCTTCATTGACCCGTTTGTCTGACTTCACCCCCATCTACCCTTACAAACATGGCCACCGGTGTGCCAGCCCCACAAGAGATTGCTGCAAGCCTATTGGGGTGTCACATTACTGGTGAAACGATGTTGCACAATTTTGTACGTGACCGATTTCAGGTGAAAGGCGAACAGCCACCGAAGAAAAAATTCTTTGATCCAATGCCTCGAACAAAGGTAAAGACAATGGGAGCCACAAAGGCATTAGTAAAACTAAAAAACAAGACCCTTAACATCAATGGCGAAGAGATGTACCTCAGATTACTTGCCATCAATGCATACAAGAAGGTTCCATTGGAACGTGTTGTTTCCTTCGAGAATGCCCCAGCTCCCTTAAGTTTGTTTGCAGATGATGGTACGATGTGTTCAACCAAAAAATCAGATTTCATGCAGAAGTTAGAAAATCTTGCCAGACCTGAAAATGTTATCAGGAATTGTTCTGACATATCACATATTGATTCTGTTGTGTTTGATGGTATGGCCATTATACAGATGTTGCAACCAAGGATGTCAAAAGCCACTTACCAGCAAATGGCTGAAGCATTTTGGGATCACATCCTAAGACTGAGTGCAGGTGTTTTAAATGTACATGTTGTTTTTGACAGGTATGATGAGAACAGCTTGAAGATGCAAACTCAAGAAAAACGTGGTGAAAATGTATTATCGATTGCCCCTGTCTCAATCCAGCCCAACATGGTCATTGGAGATTGGAAACGTGTCCTGACTAGTAGCAGGTCCAAATCTGAACTAACGAAGCTATTTACAATGTATGTTGCTGCTAATTCTCATGTCCTTCTTCTTGATGGAGTAGAGGTCTTTGTCTCAGGTGGTCTCTATGACAAAGTACTTAGAATGACAAATGCGTATGTAGCGTATGACAAATCCCTTTTCTCCACACAGGAAGAGGCTGATACTAGGATGTTGCTGCATCTTGTACATGCCGCCTCTGAAGGTGCAAAGAATGCTGTCTTATTCAGTCCCGACACAGATGTCCTGGTACTACTTGTTCACGATTATAGTTGCCTTGGATTGTCAGAGTTGTACTTTAGAACAGGCACTAAGGGCATGCACTCTGATAATACAAGGTACATCAAAGTACATACAATACATTCAAAATTGCTACCAGCTAACAGATCTATCCTGCTGACTGTCTATTGCATGACAGGCTGCGACACATGTTCCGCCTTCTATGGCATTGGAAAGAAAAAGGCGTATAATATTCTCTGTCAACATGCTGCCAATCTTTCGGGGCTTGCCAGTCTTGGAGAAACAACCGAAATTAACCAAACACAAATATCGGCAGCTACCTATTTCGTCGGACTTCTTTATGGTCATGACAAATGTCTGTCTTTGAACTTACTTAGACGGTTTCTTGTTCAAGCTGGCAAGGTAAAGCCAAGAAAACTGCCTCCCACAAGTAACAGCTTCTTGTTACATTTGTTGAGATGCGTGTACCAACTCTACATTTGGAGAAATGCATTAACACCTTATGTTGATTTGCCTGATCCATTAGATTTTGGGTACACTAAGTCTGGATCTGGATTGTACACTCCCCAATTAATGTCACAACCAATGTCTCCCCCAGAGCTCCTCAATGACATGGTGTGCACGTGTGATAATCAGTGCAAGGATGATTGTGTTTGTTCCTCAAATGAACAAACTTGCACATCAGCATGTCAGTGTGAAGGGTCATTGGACAGTCAAAGTATATGCCAAAATCTCTTTACAATGCTGGCAAACATTTGTAGTGATGATGAGGATGATATATAAATCACAGTTTCACTTAAGAGTTATGTTCTTTCTCAGTGTCATGCAACAGCTAAAGCATTTTTAACCCCTACCATGCTGGACACGATTGATTTTGTCTTTGCGGCCAGTGTAGACTACATCCGTGCAGTCCGATCATGGTCTGCACTGTTCGCTATCCAGTCAGAAAATTTTCAGTAAACATCCTTTCAAATGATAAATGATACTGTCCACATCTTAAGATGGACCAGTCCATTATAGAAATTTAGCATGGTAAGGGCTAATTAGGATTTTACAAGCTGATAATGGGGCATAGGTTACGAAAACTGTTAACACAAAGAAAAAATCTTGGCTTCGCCTCAATTTGTTTCTGTATGTTAGTTTGTTATCCGCTTTTATTGCCCATGTCCTGTTACTGGCTGGTAAAGTCCTCTTTTTCTATCCTATCTTAATCATTAAAGATATAGAGAAAAGGTACATGGAAGATTGTGTTTGTGGGGTGCCATATTAACTTACATTTGCTATAATGTAAAGTTAAAGCCCTACCTCCACGGCTATTGTGTTCATGCAACCCATTATTACAATAGGTAATAGTTAATCGCCACAAGTCACGCTTTTGCATACATAAACAGGGAGTCATTTTAAAAGCATTGTTTCATTATTTACTTTCTTACACTAAATGATGCATTATAGTATTAAGTTAACTGTTGCATTTATGCATAATGCATAGTGATTTGCGATATACATGTAGCATTGAGCAGCAAACCATATATTTGCATTTTGCAAAATTTTACCTTAGATGAGATTCATTTTAGATTACACCAGCCACATATAAATCACCTTATAATCATATAAATGTATTTTTTCAATACAATTGTTATTATTTGCAATTGCCTGTGTCTTAACTAGCATTTGAATTTTAAAAAAAAATAATGTTTGACTGAAATTAAAGAAAATATCTAAATAAATACTACCCCCTACCCCAAATTTTCCCATATTTTCGGCTTAAAATTGTCACAAATCATATATTATTTCTAACTTTGATGTTAATATGTCTTTAATTTAATGTACTATGTGTATTTCTATTAATTATATCAAAAGAACAAATAAAAGTTAATAAATTGTAGCGTTATATTGTCTATATAGACAGATAGGTGTCTTTTGAGATTTCGGCGGCCATCTTGGCGGCCATCTTGGATTTCTCAAAACGCCACAAGTTGCCATCTAATAGCCCGGCATTTTGATAAACTTCAGACTATGCCGAACATTTTGGTATATGACTCAGCTTGTTAGGTTTCGTGGTTGGGTAAGTCTTTAAATAAGCCACTTATCAGCTAATTGTCACTCTACCAATATGCCTTTAAATGCTGATCACATTAATATTGAAAATAATGGAACACTTTGAACAAGTCTTCTTCTATTCTTTTTTGAAATATATACGGAATAATAGTGTCCCTTCGTTTTCTACATAAAATATCAGTAGCTACGACTAAATTTATGTTTGGAATATCTGTGTACGAAAGCGAAAATGTTTAATTCAGGTAAATCTCCTCGAAGCAACTGTAACAATGATGTTTAGTTATAAATTAAACTGTTTAAATCGGTTGATCGGTGCATATGAAACAAATGAGCACTTTCCTGTATTAGTTTTAATCTAATTTTTACTGTAAACTATGTCTTAAAAGTCTCCTATTAAGCTTCTGCTTCCTTGTTTGTTTTTTCTTTACCATTGTTGTATACTGTTATGAGAAACGGTGGTCAAATTGATGGCTTTTGATTATCGTAGGCGGTCACTTGCCGTCAGGCAAACCTATTTTAACTATTCAGGAGAAGTTTACCCTGTAAGTAAACATCTTCGTTACGATAGTATATTGGAGGCTATGGCAACACATTTCGCAAAAAGCACCGGCAACATATGATTTTCCAGTCATCTCGAAGTAAAACATTCTGTCCCTTGGACTTTGAGGCAGTGAGGTTCACTTGTATACTGACTGTATTCTAGAAACATGTGCTTCTTAGTTTGGTCATTCAATTCTCTTTAAATTATCTGTTTTAAATAACAGTGTTTCCAGTATTATGCTCAAAATTAGAAAATAGCTATAGTCTTTTTTAGCGACTCGTGTTTTGTAAGTGACTGGTGCACAATTAAATACTTATTTGACCTTATAAGTATTCTTTGTCTGAAGGAAGTAAATAATGTATGTAAATCGAAATGTCGCATTAGCAAGTTGTTAGTTTAGAGGTTTTCAGAAACCGGGAAGCATGGATAATTATGAAAAGTTACAATCTTTTTTTTCCATTATTACCAAAAAGAACATTTGTATTCATCATTAACTTCAACTTTCAGATATATCAAGATCACTCACATGTTTTAATTTCTTCTAAACAGGATGAGACTGCTAAAGAAATAAGGGAACTGAAGAAAGAAATGAGAGATATGCAAGAGGAAATGAAAAGCTTGAACTCAAAATTGACCACCATCATACAGAACCTCAAGTGAATAGACATAGCAAATGCAGACACCCAAGCAATGTGTAGTGTTTGCATCAGTAATGTGACCGAGTGAAAAATAATTGAAAAAAATATAAATAAAAACACCATTTGTTATGAAATACGAATTTAAAGAGCTGAAATAATTGTTGCAGATTTAAGCTCACCTGAGCACAAATCTTCTTGTCCAAAGCCATATGACCTAGAGCTTTGATATTTCTATGTAGCATCATGTAGTAGTATTTTTTCTTTACCAGGATTGTTCAGATCGTGATCCTTGGGTCAATATAGGCCACACCCTGGTGGTTCCTTGTTTTACTAAGATTTACTTATTTTTGAAGCAATGACAAAGACTTTTAGACCACAAGTATAATGTTTAATAGAAATTTGGACCACCTGTATAATTTTTGATACAGATTTCGATACTGATCTTGAATAGTCTTTAATTGTGATCTACTGACCTACTTTCTTGCTTTTAAAGTTACAGCAAAGGTACAGTATAGAAATTTGGACCGTTTGTATAACTTTTGATAGATATTTCAAAAATGATCTTTAATATTCTTAACCCTGACCATCTGACCTACTTTTACGAAGCTACAGAGAGATTTGGAGCACCTGTATACTTTTTTAACAGATTTCAGTAAAAAATATTTACCATGACCTACTCGCCTAGATTTTTGTTTTTGAAGCTTTAGCAAAAACATTGTTCAAGTAAACAACTAAACTCGATACTTTTCATACTTGTTCTCCGGTTACAGTAAATCAACCCTGATTTTTCAAGCATGTCAATTTTTTCAACATCCATTTTATGTGATAGGTTTGTATTCGCCACAACAATGCAAATTGTTTCCGTTAGGCCTGTAGTTAATTTTAACGGTGCGCTACGAAATGAAGTAGGAAAACGAGCGCTGGATAAATTGTTGTATTGTCTTTTCTTAAATATTTTTTAAAAACATGCTTTCACAATGACAAAGAAAAAGATCATCAATCTGTTGTTTTCGCCAAGGTTTTGCAGTCTAAAGCCGATACGACACACTCTGATCTATAACAGACTCTTTATGCAGACAACTGTCTATTAACATTAAAACATACACCTGTAGGGTGGCAATATTAACAATCGTCTAATATTTGTTTACCATATACTAATAGATTGACTTACAAAACATGTTAATATTCTATCATAATGTTCCATGGATTTAACCACCATTGTTGATTACATATGTTTCTATGCGTCCGTCAAGCGTGGGTAAATTGGCAAGCATTATACCGTTTTATAGAAGATTATAGTAGTTAGTTAATAGATTATAGTTGTAGTTTATCACTGAACAGTCATGGATATTTTTCTACTGTACAGTAAGACTTGCTTTTCAGTGTGAATGACCTGGGTGACAAATCATTTTTCAAGCCCGCATAGAGATAAAATGTTCTTCGCTGTATTTGTAACTCAGAAAAATCAATATAAAATGAATAGTTTCAACTTTGATAGTATGGGTTGAATCTGTTTGAATAGTAAAAATACCATCTCTAGTTCATAATCGAGATCATTAAAAAATGATTGGAAGCTTATTTCAGAGACTTGTTTGGCAAACAATTTTTTCCAACTTTTTTTTCTTTTCTTTTAACGAGATTCTGTGTACTCCAACAGTTATCAATAAAGTAAATGAACACCAATATATGATATTAGGTATTCAATACACAGTTAATCACATGATTGTATAGTTTATCACGGTTGCAAGCTCTTGTCACTATGGAGTGATTCATAGATGCAATTATATATGCCATTAGACAAATTGCTTATGAAACAGACTATAAGAAAGGAATTGTTTAGGATATCTAGTTGCTACGACTTGATCAATTCACAGCAAATATCAAACACTGTCAAACAAATGATGCTAATTAATTGTAGATATTCACGAATAAATCTTGATACCATTAAGTTTTCCATGAATATAAACAAGTTCATAAGAATCCAACGTAAGACTTAATTATTAGTTCAGTTGTGTTTATGTATGCTTAATATTAAGCTTGTTGAAAGTTTTTTTTTGTTTTATTTTAGCAGAATTTATCAGTTTATATTATATATTGTACAGGCGTCCATCAGTAGCATTTTGTACAACTGTTTTTGTTTTTTTCATGATATTCGTGAAATGCTGCTGATGAATGATTTATATTAATATTCAGGTAGTTCTGTTATGCATTTTATCATCTTTTTTTTTCAATAATTAGTTCTGTTGAATATACGTGTGTTCTTTGCGAGAGTGTTATAAGGGTTTCGTAAAGTGTTAGTTATAAGTACCTTTTCGTATTTAATAATACTTTTTTCAATTATTGGTTTAGTTTATCTTGAACTTTCTATGTTTACATCATTTGTTCGGAAGTATTTCAAATTCATCAACACCCGACGACTGCTTGTTAGAATTATGACCTGTCCAGTATTCACAGTTTGGTAATGTGTGAATCATTAAAACATTTGAAAATCATAAATAATTTTGAATGTTTAATGCTTTTTTTTGAACTTATGTAAGTGTTCTTTTTGCTTAATTGTACCAATGTATTTAATTACATTTCCTGTTTATAATACATTTGTTTTATTTTATCATTGATTACTCCGTGATGAGTTCCTTGTATTATCTTCGTTGATGTTATTCATAATTTTCATCTCTTTCCAGTCATTACTTCTGTTGTGTGTTGTTCATGGGTGCTCAATATGAGCTTTGTTAGGTCCTGTTTATGAATATTGCATATCACAACTAATAATTTTATCGTTTGTCGATCATCAGTTATGTTAAATGTTACATGTATATATGAGTGTTTCATATGAGCTTCGTTAAAGCGTGTTTATGAATATTGTTATTATGCATGTTTTCATTTTATGCCAATCATTGCTTCTTTTAAGAATTAGGTATGGACGCTTTGTTAGGTGTTTGTTTGCAAATGGTAAATATGAGTGTTTATTATAATTAAGATACAAGATACAGGAAGATATAATACTATTGTCCGACAAACACAAGTAAATAAAAGAGCAGTAAGAAATTGAATACATGTTGAAGCACCTTAAGGTATTAGATCACTAATAGAGAACCTCCTTTTTGAAGAGTATTCAACTCCTACCATAAACCTACTTTTACTGCAATTCTTAGGGGGGCGTAGGTTCAAGCCCTACTGGGACCAAATTTTTTTCTTCTTATTTTCCTTTTTTTCTAGTAAGTTTTTACTTCTTTTAAGACTTATTATTAATTTCTTGTACAAAAATGGAAAAAGATGAATCTTATAAGCTATTTCTTGGTGTTCAAAGTGAATTTACTACTAAAACAGAAGGGGTAGAGTTACACATCTTTAAAAATATTGAGTTACATGCGGTGAAAGTTCTCTATTTTGCTTTCACTCTTAGATTATATATTAAATTTAGGTAGGTTTTACTTCTGCCCTAAGGTTATTTTTAAATGGAGTAAGCAAAATTCAAAACAGAAACACAGCATTCGACCTTTTTTTTTAATGTTGAAGTATGAATTCTGTCTCATTAAATCCGTTAACTTGAGGCACCATAGAAAAAAATGATATTGATATATTTATTTTGTGTTTTATAATTGTTTACCAATAGTTTGATGTTTCTTTTATTATAATTAATGGTAAAATGAGTTCTCTGCAAACGTTTTGGATAGTGGCTATCACTTTGAAATTTGTCTCTACTTGAGCTCGAAGAGATACCATAAGTTATACAAAATTTATAAAAAACGGCATGGTAAAAGTTGTTTAAAAATTGCAGAATAGTGCAAAACACGGTTACCTTTCAGAATATACCAAGCAAAGGCCATTTTGTAAACATTACTATTAGTGATCTAATACCTTAAAGCAAATAAAACACATTTGATATTAAGCAAATAAGAACAGATCACAAATTATCACATACACTGACACTGAGCAAATAAGAAAAGTCACAAATTACAAAATTCATATTAAAACAACATAACTGAAGAAAGTACATACATGTTAAAGCAACGTAAAAACAACTTAAAGCATAGCTGACGAAGACATTTGCATCACCAGCATACAGCATCTAAAACTAAAGCTAAAACGAAAACAAGGATTACACACACACAGAAATTAAGAAGTACATTAAAAGCGCTGATATCATCAAAATGCATGCATTACAGATGACAAAGCAAGCAAAGCACAAAAAGAACTTAAACAAATTAAAGTAAGAAAAAACTAAGACACACAGGGGAAGCAACTAAAGCGGAACTATAAACATATGGCACATTTGCATTTGAGGCCAGTTCAGGTGCGGACCAGTCTGACAAACACTCTGTAGTTATCAATGGTCTTGATTTCATTTGGCAGACTGTTGTCTTGATTTCATTTGGCAGCATGTTCCACACCCTGACAGCCTCAAACCTAAGTTGTTGTTGTTGTTTTTTTGCCATACCTGACAGTCTTCACTCTGGGAACTACTAACATATTTACATACCTGAAATTACAAGAAGAATCTTTAACATTCTTTAGAGATCTTAAATTTTCTAGAGACTTATTGTGAATTAATTTTAATGTTTCAATGGCAATAGTTCTGAGCCTACCTAAATGAAGTGGTCATAATAACATTGTTTAGTAATGTGTCGTATGAGGAAGAATAATCGTCAAACATAGTCCTAGGAAGATATTAACAAAGTACAGCCAAATCAAAAAAAATATTGTAGTTTGATTATGATTACTTAGGTAT
The DNA here is from genome assembly GCF_021730395.1 of Mercenaria mercenaria. Taxonomy (NCBI): domain Eukaryota; kingdom Metazoa; phylum Mollusca; class Bivalvia; order Venerida; family Veneridae; genus Mercenaria; species Mercenaria mercenaria. The sequence goes on along the minus strand of NW_026460033.1, from coordinate 15,650 downwards.
TTAATTAAAGAATACTTGTTGATATATTTCTTTTTAATTTTACTCACATTTGGTCATATTTGATCTTGATTTTTTTCTATTCATGTGTAAACGAAAATGTCCAACCAATAAACACTTATTTGACAATATTCTGACACATCATTTACGGATTTGAATATCTTATTTTTCAATCCTGATATCAACTTTTAAACATAAAAGCAATTAAAACATAGTTTGAATTAGACATGCTTTTTTAAGCAGATATTTAGGAACATAGAAGCATTTCTTTCTTCTTCTTGAACTTCACTCTGTCAGAAAAAGATTACGCAAGTGTATTCAAGGCACATTTTAAGTTGAGCGAAAGTTCTGATGTAAACATTTTTTAATATACCTAAGGATATTACAACTAACTCATTCTTGCAAGTTGTATGTAATTATATAATTTCATCACACTTAAAATTGATTGTGCTTTACTTGAAGCGTTAATATACGTATTAAAACACTTAAAGCATGTGTTATAACTGGTGTCGTCCTCAACATACAGTGTACACAACAGTACCGATAAGAGACTAATTAAAACAAGAGCTGTCGGAATGAAAGCACTTTCGACTGATCGGAAGAAATTACGAAATCGCGGGCTTATCGCAAAAAGATGGCAACTTATATGAAATAAAGAAAGTGTAATAACCGTTTTACACTAAGCCCGCGAAATGAGAAGTGAAATCAAGGGAAAACCGTTGATTTCACTTCTCAATTAGCGGGCTTAGTACAAAACGGTTGTTACTCCTTCTTTATCATGATTAATCGTGTTAAGGGGAATTATGATAACTTTTACATAGATTAATGAGGAATTGAATCCCCCTTTTGATTAGTCTAAATAATGAAACCTCGGGGAAGCCCGATTTTACATTTTGATATTTTACGTTGTCTACGTAAAGGGAATATCGATTAGACAAAAAATAAACGATATTAAACTATTAAGTACAATTATTTTGACTTCATTTTGATACATATTAGTTTTATTTGAATTTATCTTATATTAGCCAAATCTAGCGTGGACATTTTCTTTCGAGTGGAGAAAATAACTCGTAACTGTTTCCTAGGATCGCGTCAAATTAGACTAAAACTCACATATTTCGTAAGAAATTGCCGACTTTCTTCAACAAAAGAGGCATGGTCGGTTCCGGGATTCGAACTTATGCCCTTCAATCAATGATGAGCTAGTCAGGCACGTTTTATAATTATAGTGAAAACTTAATACGAGATACATTATTTAAAAGAAAATTCTGCAGCAAAAGTTACTGAAATTTAGGCAGAAAATGGCCTGTAATGTAAAAGAGATTGCCCTTTTTTCATATCCACGCTACCTAAATGTAGTGTGCATTGTGGCAAGACTCATTTAAATTCTAAATGAATAGATCTGATACATCTGTTACAATCCGGTTAAACACCCGCTCCAACAGTATTTATGAGTATTTAAATCATCATTTCTCGGTGATACAGCCGATGTAAACAAGTTTATTCAATATTTTTACTCGTATCGGAAAGGCGGAGTTACCTGTATAGACGAGATCCAAAAGTAGCTTCAGCATCGCTGCTTTTGTGACGTAAAGGTACAAGTCTGTCGACTTAAGAAAAAACGAAAGGGCAATTTGACCTGCAAACAGTAGTATGTACTTGATAAATCAGACCTCAGCTCCTTGACACTTACGTTATCATTAATATATATCATGTACACTACAACATATGATCTTTGATAGGTGTATATTCTCTTTGTCTGTATATTTTGTATATAATTTAACACAGCTATCTTAAGCATTGTTATAGAATATAGGGTTCCTTTTTAGCTTATCTAATTTTTTTGAAAAATTATTGTCATCACTTGATCGTCATCGGCTTTTGCGTTGGCGTTGCCTGGTTAAGTAAGTTTTATGTTTAGGTCAGCTTTTTTCCTCAACTATCAAAGCTATTACATTAAAACTTGCAACACTTGTCCACCATTAATAGCTGGCTCTGCACAGCAAGAAACATAACTCCATTCTGCAAGAATTATGGCCCCTTTGGGCTAAAAAATATCATATTTCTTATTTAGGTTTTATGTTTAGGTCAATTTTCTCCTAAACTATCAAAGCTATTGCTTTAAAACTTGTAACACTTGTTAACCATAAAAAGTTGACTCTGTATATTAACAAGAAACATTGCCCCTTTTGGACATAGAAAATGTTAGATTTCTTGTTCAAGTTTCGTGTTTAGGTCAGGTTTTCTCCTAAACTATATAGGCTATTACTTTAAAACTTGCAACCTTTGTTAATCATCAAAAACGAACTCTGTAAAGCGAGAAACAAAACTCCATCCTGATTTTTGCAAGAATTATGACCCCTTTTGAACTTAGAAATTATCAGATTTCTTGCTTAAGTTTTGCGTTTAGGTCAACTTTTCTCATTAACAGTCAAAGCTATTGTTTTAAAACGTGGAGCAGTTATTCGCCATTTGCAGCTGACTGCACAACAAGTACAGTAACTCTAAATGGTTGGTTGTTTTTTTTTTTGCAAGAATTACGACCCCTTTTAGACTTAAAATATCATGGGTATGACAAAATTTCCATTATACAGACTTTGAGACCAAAATCAATCAGATGAGCATCTGCACCCGCAAGGCGGCGCTCTTGTTTAATTTCAGCATGCTTTCATGGTAACTTATGTACCGATACTAATATTTACTTTTGAAAAAATGTACTGCATAACACAGGTATAATTCGATTTCTTTTTATATTTGTGAGTTCTTATTACAAGTCGCTTTCACATAATTTTAATGAATAAAATCCCCCTTCCACAATTTACCATACTTTGAGCAATGACTGTCTACCATTTAAGATTGACAAACTTTTCAAAGTTACAGAATGAGCATTAAGTTTTTCAGTTCTTAGTTAACAAGCATCCCTAAATGACTTTTGAATTATAATTATTGATGTAAATTACTTTAAAGTGCATTCTTTCGCCAGATGCAGCTTATTGGTACATACGTTATTTAATTAGATTATGTCCTTTGTTCATTAAAACACTCTATTGATAAATAGTGAATGGCGCAGTGGTTAGCAGGCTGAGCTACAACTCCAGTGGTCCGGGTTTAATTCAAGGTCGCGGCTGATATCTCGACAAGTGTTCAGCACTGTTACTGTTTCCAGCACTATCAGCCTAGACTGGAGGCTGCGAAGGTAAATATCACACCTGTCGTTGGCTCCGCTGGAAATAAGTTGTTCCATCCATTACAGGCGGGGACCTTCGTCAACTACCCACATTAAACAAGAAACATCACCTTTTTAAAACTTTTATATCAAAACAAGTATATGTTGTGTTATATACCGATAACCTAGATGTGTTTTCATATAGGAACGCAGTTACATTGCTCCGAAAGTTTATATGAGCTCATTGCCCTATGCTGCTATTCTACTTACTTCACATAAACGAATAATTTGACAATACTGAATATTGTTCTGTAAACATGAGTTTACAAGTACATGTACAATTTTTAGCGACTCCCACGTACAGCCGACATCATCCTTACATAATACATATATCGGTTTGCAATTTTTGTTGGTATATTCCACCGACGCCACTTAAATATTCACCATTATAAACAATATGACATGTGCAAAGGTCAAGGCCACATGCACCCAAATTAAGTTTCCTTTTTGTTTGTAGATGATATTGTTTCCCTTTTATATCATATAGTATAACAAATTGTGTTTTTCATCAGTTTAAGAACTAATTCAAAAATGAAATTACGATTGGTTCTGATAGATATATATATATATATATAAACTATTAACAATATTACATTTTCAGAATATGAACACAGACGCAAGTCACAACTTTATTGTAAATATAGGTAACACACCGTTGTTATGACTGCAATACAATACGTTAATATGCAGTGTAGATCTGCATTGACCAACACTGGTATTAGCTTTCGCTGTTGTTTTATTCATTAGTACCATACTAATATATTGCATTTCATTAGTTCTGGACTAATGCACTTGTTTCTCAATATTAATTACTATCCTTAAATATAATACAATTATAATATTATTTAATTACATTTTCATTTCTTATTTCTTACCAATATAAAAATAAAATCACATTCGTTCTTTAAAATGCAGATATTAACATTTGAAAGCATTCAGCAATTATAGATTTCCAGATAAATTTAAAGTACATACCTTTTCATGAATTATATCGTATATATAGTTATAATTTATATACGTATGGCCATACAGTACATACCTCTTCATTAATTATATAATACATATTGTTATCATTATATACATATGCCCCCAATGCTGTATTTGCATGCGGTTTGTAAAAAAATGCCCCTAGACGGATGGCATTGGTAACAGTATATTGTTTTATTTTACCAATCATCTACTTTGATCATCCTTAGTCGCTTTTGGCGTAAACGTGCGACGGAAACTGCGTACAAAGACAAAAATATGTGATATTAAGGGAAACGGCCGTGTACAAGAACCTTTTCGACTTATCTTATTTTATCTAATTGAGTTGTCCAGGCTATCACTCTAAAAGTGCTGAAGAGAATTATTCAATCTGCATACAAAATTAGAGGACATTAAGAGACGTTCTCGTGTACAAGAACCATAACTTAACATTGCTTTCTTCATTATAATCTTCCTTTAATTAATATTTGTGTTAGGACAACTCCAAAATTACCTTAGGGATTTTTTGGAACTTTTTCACATCATGACAAGGAACTTTGACAGGAAGTGTTGCCATCTCTACGTAGGACTTACTTTTTCCAGTTATCTCCCTTTATCAAATTTATTTGTCCTGAACATTGCAAATGGGAAAAGAAGTTTCTATAAACTGCATGCAGGGATAGATACATTTATTGTAAAAGAAAACATAACTCTTATAGGTCCACAGCTTGTCACTTTTAAATTACCCCCATTTAATACATTTTAAAAGATTTTTCAAGAAATGATTAAAGGGATTGTTTCTTAAAGAGAACAATTTAAGGAATTGTACACCAACAAACCACATTCTTTTATCATACTAAGTTATGCTTGTCCTGAACATAAGTGAAAAATTATTCAAGGTATCAAGTTGACATTTGATTTCACATAATGAGAGGAGATACAATGTTCAGGAAACTGTCTATACCAGTTTATACCTTTTTTGTCATATTAAGCCAACAATGCTCTTTACATTAAACGTTTTAATGTGCCACTTTAAGAAATATCTTCCGTTAAATGCAATTATAGAAGGTTAGACAACAAATTGTACATCGAAATCGTTTCTATTCTGCGTGGTAAATGTATTCAAGTTTATATAGCTTACATAACTAAACAAGCCTATATCCTAAATCTTTCTAAAGAATATGCGCTTATTTGTGTTAAAGCCTTGTTTCGGATACATGGCGAATTTTTATCATAGAATGAAATAATATAACTTCTCTTCTGAAAAGAGAAAAGAATAATTCATTGTCAATTCTTTCTGTTCTTTCAAATATTAATGTGATTGAATGGATTATCAATAAAAGTAAGCATTGTTGAAGTCGATAAATAATACTCTTTTATATGCAAGGTTATGTGTCTTTTCAGTTGGCAATATGATCATGTTTATTTATACTTCATAGCACTTACTGCGACCTTTAACAAATATTTGTGACATTTAAACTGAGAAGCATCTGTATGATCAAACTGATTGCATTAGTTAGATAAAGGAAATTATCTTAACAAGAAATCAGAAATATTTGGTTAAGAAGTCACATCCCGAATTAAAACAAGTCAGAGCTGCCCGTAAGACGGCGCACTCGACTTTTCTCATTGCTTGACTCTGAATTAGAGCTTTGCCACTAAAAACTTAATAAAACTTTAATAAAAAAATCTAAGTTAAAAATATCTAAGTTAACAAGGGGCATAACTCTGTATAAAATCAAATAAGAGTTAAGGAATTTGTTTCTCCTGGTGTAGACTTTGATAGTAAATATCTATTTAAAGTTTCAAGTCAATAGCTTTGATAGTAACGGAGATATATGACTTTATCAAAAACTTTAACCAAAATTCTTAGTCAAAAAGAGGCAGATATATGACTTTATCAAAAACTTTAACCAACATTCTTAGTCAGAAAGGGTCAGAACTCCTTCAGAATTCAAACAGACTTATGGGAATTGCTTCTCCTAGTGTAAACTTTTATAGTAAATAATTAGCTTAAGTTTCAAGTCAATAGCTTTGATAGTAACAGAGATATTTGACTTTATCAAAAACTTTAACCAAAGGCGAAACCGACTCCGACGCTAGTGCAATAGCTCTACTTTTTCTTCGAAAAGTCGAGCTAATAAAGCAACGAAAAGAAACATTAAAACTTTACAATATATCTTGCCAGAAGGTGAGCTTCTACAGTATTTCATGATAATATGTATGCAAATATTACATAAAGATTTATTGGGACGATTTTAATCTGTAAAATTAAAGCTTTTCTAAAGTTTTATATAACTAATACATAGAGAACAAAATAGCTAAGTGCCCCCCACCCCCACATTTGTTTGCAAATTTCTTCAAAAAATAACATAAAATACTTCTTGAAAAGTAGGGTACACTCAGAACAATATATTATTGATAAAATGCCGAACTTTCAACAAAACCAAAACACGACTTCAGATATAATATTCATTCGTTTTACGATTTCAACCAAGTTTTGACAGGTCTTAAAAAGTAAACAAAAATGTTTATAATGTGCATGTACATACTAAAGACGAAAACGTATCTTAGGAAGATAATGAAATAACTTCGTTAGCTTGCTTTTTCAAAAAGCAGCATTCACCATTCGTGTCATATTAAACCATTCGCTAGAAAAATATATTAGTATCTTGCAAATGGTATTCACTTGTTTACTAAAACACAGCTTTTATGTAATTTTTTGATTTATTTACTAATGGGGTGAGTTAGTAAATTGAATAATATCATATGTTGGCGTCATTTAATATTTTGGAAATTTTACTATGTTATTAACAACACTTTGTTCTAATTGTATGTAAAATTTCAAAATTGTATTTACAGAACTTGCAAAGATATTGGAAAATTATCAAATGCTGTTAACTATTTTGTTCTGTATATATACCATATGACCTTTAACCTTTATATATGAGCATACAATGCGTTTTCGAGTGTGAGTCATAATTTATTAATTTGATACAAGTGTATGGTTTATTTAAACTTTTAATTGTAAATCAAATCCTGTATTATGTGAAAATATTTATTAATCATTACATCAGTGCCGAAAATTATGTGAAAATATCAGTTTTAACGCATGACCTTTTGACCTCTATAATTTGCATATAATGGTCTTATATTATTTGCAGACAGCACCCAGATGAACCAGGGATGTTTAAACTTAAGTCTTTGTCTCCAAGCATTAACATTCCGGCCCTCATAAACTTTTTTCAGGGGCTAAAACCACCAGAATATATGATTAACTTTTGATAATAAAAAAGAAATCCGCTTGAAACAGCAGAATGAGCCACACAAGAAAAACAACAACAACAAGAAAAAGAACAAAAAAACATGGCCTCGTAGTTAATGCTGTAAGACAATTTTTTTTCGGGTTACAGAGAATATTACTTTATATAATCTAGTAATTATTGAAGCCTTAATTTTGTGATGAAGTACACCTTTTGCGAACAATAAAAAGTAATAAATGACAAAAGTTAAGTTCTAATAGAAAGTACAACGTATATAATGTTCTATAAAAAATAACAATTGAAGATAAAAAGATATCTTGAAACAGACTGTGCTGTAACAGAAACATACACAATACATGGTCTCGTGGGGTGTGCTGTTAGACAACAATAAAAGGTACAAGTAGTTTTTAGAGTTACAATGAATATTACTTTTTGTAATCTAGCATTTATATAAACCTTAATTTTGTAGAGAAGTTTGTGAACAAATCTTATTTTGACAAAAGTGAAAAAATTACTAGGAAGTACAGTTACTATAATGTTGTATCATACGATTAAATTTAATGATAAAAGGAAAAAAAGAAAAACCACAAGAGAAACACAGTGTGAGATACGATGTAATACAACAGTTTAAAGGTATAAAAAATTATTTCGAGTTTCAGAAAATATTACCCTTTGTAGTCTAGTAGTTACTGAAACCGTGATTTTGTAGTGAAACTTTTTCGAACAGGAACCAATTGTTTTACAAAAGTAAAGTACAAAAAGGAAAGTACTACTTCTTTTATGTTGTACATACGATAAACATTTAATGATAAAAAGATTTAAAACCTTCTTGAAACGGACTAAAAACAAAGAAAAATATCAAACAGGGAATGCCACGCACCAAAAGCGCAGCCTCCTCAAAACGAACCCCCCAGCACGCAAACGCGTGCACCACACACACACACATTCAAAGCTTACACATCAGGACAAAACGAACAACACACACACACACACACACACACACACTCAAAGCCAACACATAAGGACAAGACGAACAATAAGCATACACACACGTGCGCACACTAAGTCAACACACAAGGACAAAACGAACAAACAAAGGAACACAGTGGGACACCGCCTTGGAACGGTCAGTGGCAAAAACACCACTGGGGAGCTTAAACCGGTTTATGGTGCGCACCAAACCTCACTCTAACCCCTACCATGTTCCAAAGACATGGGACAGTGTAAATAAAAGTAATCCCCTCCAGGTGAATCTCTAACACACGTAATGGAAACAAAAAGGCATGGCATGTAAAACACAAAAATGCTCGTATATAAATATATAAAAAGCAAACCTTAAGAACCAAAAACGTATGTACTCAATGTCTTTTCAGAAGACAGAGCAACAAGAGAAACACCCTTAAGGGCCCGACGAAACAGGCCAGAAGACAAATATCAAAACAGTTCAGTCCTGGTAGGATTTAAAAACTGCTCATCATAGAGTCCTCCCCCTCTTCCGTCAGACGTAATCAAAGAGGGAAGCGTAGTGTCCAACTGTAAACGGGTTGAATACTAAACATGCGGTATGTCTCAAAACAGTTGGGTCGTAACCTCTTTTAATAAAACGTTTGATAATCTTTTCAAATACATTTGGAAAATTACCATGACCCAAGATCTTACGAAGTTTGTAAAGCCACATGAGAAACACAATATACATGGAATCGCGGGGTTAGCAGTAAGACCATAATTTCAAAGTACAATATAGTTTTTCAAGTTACAGAGAATGTAACTTTTTGTAACCTAGAAATTATTAAAACATTAAATTTGTAGTGAAATATAACTATTGCGAACAAAAAGTATTTTGACAAAAGTGAAGAAATTACTAGGAAGTACTGTTACTATAATGTTATATCATACGAATAACATTTAATGATAAAAGGGGAAAAAACAACTTTGAAACAGACTTAGCCAAAAGAGAAACAGTGTAGACACGGCCTCGTGGAATACACTGTAAACAGCAATTTAAAGGTATAAAAAAGTATTACAATATTGTCAGGATACTGGTTATATGACCCAGGGAAATGCCTACGCCTTTAGTATCTTGAACAATGGTTTGGGTCCAATCGCTAAGGTGACTATGTCTTAGACTAGCTGACAAACGATGTAGAGCTGGTGAGACCAAATATCTCATATATAGAATTTTCCTCTGGCTACCTTGCCTAAATGATTCGTGTACCAATGATTTGTTAATGATTTTAATTATGAGCTAGACAATTTCAGGGATCTGGCAAATCACTAAATGTTTCAAACTAACAATTTTCTATTAGCTCAAACTCCTATAGGCTGGAGACTCTATACTTGACTGGTCTTTTTGTTGAAGTTCCCGTCAGACAATGTCTTTGAATCAACAACATACGAGTCCTATCGCATAGATGCTCGGCCAACGCCTGTGCAGTGGGCACAATTACAACGCAGTACGGTGTATCTTGTTCCTTTAATGGACTAAACAGCACTTTTACCGGGATTCTGATTGGTGTAGGTCCATGAAATCACTTTGATATTAGACAGCAATAGAAACTGAATGTTGAGTAAAAATATACTATTGATTTGCACTTCCGAAAAATAAGCTTAATGTTTTGAACCATAATTATGTTACTATATCTAATGCCAAGAAATAACATATTCCTTAGTACCAAATACACCTCAATTATTATTGTTGATATGAACGCATGAAAGATTTCTTTAACTTCATTTTCCCTAAATATGTACAAAGTATCAAGTAACAATATCAATTGTATAATAAAATGCTTACCACATTTTACATCATATCTAAATCTCACTAGAAAACTTACCATAATCTAGTCAACCGGTCATATTTATCCACCGCTTCTACGACGAGTCCTCCACTGCCGCAACGTTGGAACCACCGCTTCTGCGAAAGCTATGGCCAGTGTGAATACAAGCTTGTTTGCAATCTCAGAGCACGCACATTATACGCTAGTGCTGTGGTGCAGGAAGGCGGAGGTACATTTCGCATATGAGTGACCATTATACATCCATACATTTCAATTATTTCAACTGCCTGTACAACGGTTTTGCAGTTTTCCATAATACATTTCTAGTAAACACCTCGATGAATTTTATGGAGTGTCATAAGTTCTGCAGTAGGATCCAGTTAAGGGTAAGCCTTTCTAATCATCTGCTAGCCATCATCTGCAAACATGGACGCACTTTCTTATTGGAGTCTAGAACGAGTCTCTTATATGGACAATAATTTTGACCTTTGATTCCCACCACAAAACCTCTGGTTAAGTCTGGTTACAAGCAAATCATAGTGCTCCATTATTTTAGTATTTGTATAGTACTCCAGTGCCTTCAATCTCAATGATCCAGTAAGGAAATATACCTTGGTGCGTTGATTCCAGATGTCTAGTTAAGCACAGATGTTACTAGGTCTTAAAACTTCACAATCTCCTTGAGAAATATAACTATCAATATTACTATAAGTATCAGGTTTCATACTGATTGTATTTGACTCTAGGGCCTGTCTTTGATGCACATAACTGTAATTGTTTATTGGAATTCCAAAATAATTTAACACTGGCCTAGATGTGGGACTATAACTTTATTTACCCTGTTACCATCTGCTTCAGAGTCACTTTTGTCAATTTCTTCAATGATTCTAACATACCTAATGTCAAAATCAAGATGAGCACTACAGTAAGAAAATACAACTACACTATTTGAGTCAGACATACTTTTTGTAATTATGGAGCTTGGCAGATTGTGTCCATTTCCAAGTCCGTTTTTTTTAAATAATTTTATTTATATCATAAAGTTCAAGGTCAGTTCCAAATGTAAATGTTACTATGTATTATTTTATTCCACTGTCCTTGGCACCACCTCATATATACAGAGAAGATTTTTAACATAAGCTAAAGAAAATTCAATGGTCTTGGTTGTTTATTTTCAGTAGAGCGCCAGTAAAAAAAATAAACATATAAATATGGACCGTTCCATGAGAAAACCTGTATTAGTGACATGATATAATTATTGCATAATTAGTAGTTTAAAGTACTTGAAAGTCGGGGGGGGGGGGGGGGGGGTTTGTTTTTTGTTTGTGTTTTTTTTTTTATGCTGTTCCAGAAACTAGAAACTAATATTTTGTAATTCTGTCATCTAAGACAATTCAAATTCTGACAAACTTTGAGGTCATTGTTGGTGAAATCATTATCAAGAATACCATAAGTATAGCCGCAGTGTGGAAGTTGCCTAGATTCTTGTAAAGAAGTAGCAACTGATATTAATAGAGGCATTGGAAGTTTTGGAAGTTTGACTAAAGGTTGAAATCCTTGTCGGCCATTTTAAAGACAGTTGATAACAAATATAACCTCTTAATAAGTGTCCTATAAAGCGTTATATGTTTTTAGCATCCTATAGCATTGTTTTTATACCTCATTTTGTAGGATGTCTTCATAAAATACAAAAGAAAAAGAAAGTGGGAAAAGGCACTGTGACGAAAAACGTCAGATATCCTGGCAGGTAACTGTCTTAAAAATTTCCAAATTATATCTAATTCACTATCAATAAATGTTGTCATTAAAATATCTTACAGTATCGTACAAAGTTTATATATCAATATGCTTCATTTAAAATACCTTATCTAGATTGTTTATTCATGAAAACTGTCTGTTAATTTGAAGTTCATTTTGGTTACAAAATTATCAACCTGTTACATTATTGGCCAAACAAATGTACTGAATGCCTATGATTTAGTAAAGTCCCTCTTAAAGTACGTCTTTTGGATCAAGTGTTCGTTTTGTCCGGTTCAGCGGTTAACAAATTTAGAGGAACAGACCTTATCCCATATCCGTTGTAATCTAGACTACCGGGTGAAGGCTTCACATGACCAGGAGTGCAATGTATAATTGTATAATCGTGTAAGAAATATTTAACAAATCATTTCTATTCCTAATTGTAAGATGTTGTTTGTAACTGATGATGAATACAGAACGTTTATTGAAACTTTAAATTACTTCATCATCTGTAAGAACCGGCGAGTACATCTGAAATTCCACAATGACTCTTAAATTTTAAATTTTCACACATTTTGTGCCGTTTTGGAAACCTCCTTACTATTCAAAGTTATAACGTTGCATTATGAAAAATACCTAAAACATGCACTTGCTGCTGTAGACAATGTGATTAAGTTCAATAGAATTATTAAGAAGACGACCTGCAATTGTGTGATTTAATTTCACAATATTTTCACTAATTATCTTTTCGTGCTCGAATATGATACAGATCTTGAGACACCTTTTTGGACAGTCCTAAATGATTGACATTACACATTTTGTGTCTGTTGGTTCCATAAGGAAACCTCATTTCTATTCAAAATTATCACGTTGCAAGTGTAAATTACCTAAAACATGTACTTGTTATAACATGCAATGGGAATATGTAGTTCGATAAAATGATTATGAGGACAGTCTACAACTGCCTAATTTAATCACAAAACAATTTAGCTAAATATTTTTTTGTGCCCGAACATAATAGAAATCTTGACACCGTTTGGAACAGTCTTATTTGACTTACATCAGATTGGCTGTATTACTGGGATCAGTTTTCAATTGTCATATTTAATGCAGGAAAGATTCTACAAACATGTATTTGTCTTTTGAAAGGTTTTTCATTTGTTATAAATTATATATAACCACACATAAAAATGAAACGATTCAAGAGTCTAAGCTAATGCACACAGTGTATAAAATAGACGAAATGCTGTCGAAATGAATGTTTAACTCAATTATGGCATGTTCGCAGGAGATCGAATTACTAATTTAAAAATAAAATTCTCAGTGCATGCGTTATAATTTGGATTTACGGGAACACGAAAGCACACATTTATATTGTTGCAAATTAAAAATATACCGCTTTTCCATGACCAGACATCAGTTGGAATACCGGTAAAGATTCTTTGTCAGTTAGATTTGTAGAAGATACCCATGCCAGTTTTTAGTTATAGTTAGAAAAATGCATGCATTTAGCTGAGTCACTCTCATCAACATAATCTTGTGAACTATTAGAAGTTTCTGAAATGACTCCACTAAATTACATTCCCACTGATCGGAGTCAACCTCTATTGGCAAAACTTGTTTGAAAGACTAGAAGTCCTCAAAAGTGTTTCGAAACTGATAAAAAAGGACAGCTAAAGGGACGTCGTCCTCATTAAACTCGTCATCGTCGTCACTGTTAACAGACATTTCATGATATGGAGAGCTTAATCCAATCATCTTAAAACACTTATTTACTGATTTCACCTTCACACAGTCTCAGGCTTTATATCACTTTTTACTTTGTTCAGTACTGATTTCCTCGTGTCCATTTTACTAAACAAAGGTGCTGTAATAAGCCTTAAAAACGTTCCCTAGTCCTGAGGCTCTACTTACAAGGTTGTGCTATCTTGCAACAATTAGAGACTACAGCTCTAATTTCCGTGGGATGAAGGATTTTAAAGGTATTCCGATTTGTGTAATCATAAATAGACGAAACGAAAGCTTCATTTGCACTCAATGTTTTGAAAAGAGTATATAGCATATCATTCAAGAAGTGTCACAGACTGACACACGGGCCTCAATATATCTGTAGTTTAAATGCAGGTTTTGTAAATGTTTGAGTTATTGAGGTAAATGGCAAATTTTACGCATACAACACCTCTCATGGTTTCTGTATTTCAAAACTTTAATGTCCATGCAATTTTATTTAATTTGGTTCAGTTAGAAGGAAGTTGATATTTTCAAAACACTAATTTATATTTTATACCCAAACACATTATAACGGGCCTTAAATTGTCCAATTCACATCCGCGCCAAAGTAATCAGATTGCACGGCTATGTCGTGATTCCTGTGAAAATCGAAATCGCATGAGTTCACGGCTATGTCGTGAGTCCCGTGAAAATCCAAATTGGAGGGACATAACCCTACTAATAGACTGGACTAGATATGCATAGTACACAACATTTTTGACTGTCAGACGAAATTCTTGGTAGATTTTGCTCGATTGAGGTAAGAAATGTATTTGTTAGATTTGTGTATGATTTTTGAATTACGATTTTTATTTTGTTCATTCTACAGAATTTTGTAAAATGTTTACTTTTCTGCAAGAGATTAGCTAGTTTCGGTATGTTCTGACGTCACACTTATTACGTCATAGCGTCAAACGGCATAGCGGCGCTCTGGAAAAGAAACTGATTGAAAACGGGCAAATATTTAATGAATACCTTCTACGATTTTAAAGTCCTTGGTAACGTATCGTGATCGAAAAAATATCTCATTTAGTGATATGCTCTTGAATAAAATCATTGTTTTTCGTTCAGATGCGTATTATTATATCACGAGGGCGCAACCCTTCCTTCGCATCTGAACTCCAAACAATGATTTATTCGGTGACAAATCACTAAATGAGATATATTATTTCTTAAACAATTAGCAATACAAATGATTGGTAAAATATTTCTTAAACGATTATATATTTATTCATTGCGCTACTTGTCAAGTGAAGCCTAGTTCCAGCCAGCAGTCTAGATTACAATTGAGATGGAATAAGTTTCTTTTGGTTCAGTATAATATTTTTGCTTCTGCAGCCTACTTTTTTCTTTTACACATGTACTTTAATTATCTTTCTGTTTTATTTAAACCTGCTTGGAAATGTGATAGTGCATTTAACGGTATATCTATGGAGAATCAAAAAGGTCATGAATTGACTTGGACTTGGACTTGGACACTTGCGAAGAAACGCTTTTCTGATTTCGGTATCAACTTGACACAATTCAGATTGACGTAAGAATTAATTGCAAAGAATTACGTGATAAGTCATTTAACCAACATTGAAATACAACAGAATAATGCTATTCCTTGCGGGCGTATTTAATATTTACTTTTACATAGGCTTTGAGAGGCATGCACTCAGTAATTTGTTAACATTCCATTCACGTTTTTATTTTCTTTAAAGAAAAGTACTAAAATATTGATCATTACCATTATAAAGACTCATGGTGAGCTTTGTGACCGTGTATGTCCGTCGTGCGCCGTCCGTCTTGTGTCGTGTCGTACGTCCGTCAACAATTTCTAAAACAATCTTCTCCTTGAAAACAACTGGACGGAATTACATCAAACTTCACAGGAATGATCCTTGGGTGGCCTCCTTTCAAAATTGTTGG